>NC_058405.1:55898718-56198718 GCF_002201575.2 Neomonachus schauinslandi | reverse complement strand
ATAGGTAAAATCTTGCAAAGGGTGTGTGTCCCTCGTTAACACGAGGTCAGAGCTGAGTAACCCCAAAGGAGAGCAGAGAACTTTAAGATACAGAAACCCAGTGGTCAAAGGCACAAGGAAAGGTTGCCTCCAGTAAGACCTACATTGTGTTGGCCTACAGCATGGGGGTAGTGTAGGGTGCTCTCCCCTACCCCCAGGCTCTGGTGTAAGCATAAGGCTTCCCTAGTTCATAGCAAGGTAACCCTGGACCTGTTACTAAAATCTCAGTTCCCTCATCTATAAAGAGGAAATCATAATAATGCTCCATAGGATTGTGGCTAAAGTTAAATGTGATAATGCATATAAAACACTTAGCATTGAATAACCATTCAGTAAACATTAGCTGGCCTTCCCATTTGTCCTCTGGCTATTGTTTTCTCTGACTCCAACATAGATGGAGAGAACATTCTATGGAGAGAATAAGGATTAATCATCCTGCATGAATAAGAAAAAAGACTGATCTTTAAGCAGCTCCTCATCTGTGGCAATCCAGGTCAAATGTCACTTCTTGTGGGGGCCATGCTTGGCTCTCCAGGGGAGAGCTCTTTTCCCCCTTCCTGTGATCTAAATTTCCCTCTGTATTCTAGTGACTAGAATCCACTCTCCCCTGTACTAAACAGACCGGGGCCACATCTAATCTTTGTGTTGCCAGCATCTAACCCAGGACCTGCACAGAGTAGGTATTTGGCAGATAATTATTGAAAGAAGAAATGTACAGATACATGCATTTGTTTCGTAGCAGATGTTTAGAATTACCAGAGGATGAATTTCATAGTCCAGATAGTGCTATGCAAGTTATGTCCAGGGGAACTCTAGCACCCATTCCTCACTACTTCCTAGGTGCTCCTGGTTCTGGGAGCATCCCGGCTGGTTTCACTCTCCTTTTGGTCACTGATGTGTCTCCACAGTTCCTTTCCTCTCACCTCAGCAGGACTCTGCTCAAAGTCAGACACTGTACTTAGAGACCCACTGCCAAGCATCACAGGCAGCCAGCAGGGTTTATAGAAACAGCTTGAAGAGGCCTAGTGGCAGGCTCTGCTGCCGCAGGCAGAAACCCACGGCTGGCGGCTGGCGGAGCGGGACCAGGGAGCATTCCATGGCCAGGTCGAAGACTGCCTAGGGACATTAGCCTCTCTTCAGGCCCCAGATCAACTCCGCAAAGTCATTCTTCCAGCAAAATGGCTTCACGAAATTCAAAGCACTCGCTTGCTTGCTGTAGGCATTTGTCCCTTTCCACCGGACGATATTTTTAGCATGTGCACAAGAATATTATCGGTAAACTCCTCAAAGGAGGTGAGAGTAGACTTCTCAAGGCCCTGTATGCCATCAGTTAGTGGGTTTGTTCATTCACCTGATTACCTGCCATGTGGCAGCTCCATGAGATGACTTCTGGTCCAGACTTCCAGCTTGTGATCTCATAATCTGCTGGAAGAGATCGGTGTGGACGCAGAAGCCACGCGCCCAGGTCAGGACCAGAGCTCAGAGGTGGAAGAGCTCACTGATCCCCACCCAACAGCCAGAACAGAATGTCTGAAGCCATGCAGATTGTTTTTAGAAGCCTGAAGGTGTCATTTTAGTATTTGTGATTCGGGCATTTTATCTTTTGAACATTGTGCCTCGGGGTGAGTTGTTTTAATGTGGTTTGCTATTTTGGTTGCGAGGGAAAATCAGAGGGCCTCAATGCAAAGTCAAGAAAAAACACCCGGAAGAATTTGTTTGCCTAGCCTTGGTCATTATAACCTAGAAGGTGCCAATAGTACCTGTATATAGGATTCGGCACCTGTTGTTTGTAGCCGAGGACCTAGGACCTTTGTAGCCTGGCAATGCCTTCTCAATACCTAGACTAAGTTCTTCTTCATGTACAGGAACCACAGGAAATTATATTTATTAAATATTTGAAATCATGGGAGGAATTACTCTTACTGTATATTGAGCAGGTCTTCCTTAAAGGACAGCATTACCTCTTAAGTTTGAAAACTTACAAGGAGGAAAAATAAGGAGGCCTGGACTCCAGTCCCAGTGAGCCTGGTGACAGCATCCTTTAACTGGGGTGTCATTTCACTCCTCTGTGGCCGGAAGAGAGTGGCCAGATAATCTCTATGGTCCCTTCACCTCTATATTCTATGACTCTGTTCTTCTTATGTCATCATTTAAGGAAGTTGGCAGAATATAGCAAAGAAAACTGTTAAAGGTTTGAAGATAAGCCCCCCAAAAACAGGTTAAAAGAATTTTTTTTAAAAGGCTTGGTGGTGAGCACTAAGGCATGTGACAGAATTTTTATGAATTGAGCAGCTTCTATAATTCCCTCTGAGAATAGCCCCAGAGAGAGAAAGCTTTAATCGTATCAGAAAAGATTTAGGTTACAGGTAGGGATATGAGACAACAGAGAGGTTATAGGGTTTCCTTATTTGGATATTTTTAAGAAAATAGTAGATGGCTCTCTTTCTGGGACAGTTAGCATACAGTTTTGCCTAGAAACTGGGAGTGAACTGGATCAGCAGGTCTTAAGCTGTTCACAGTGACATCTCAGAAAGCAGGTCCCCACGTGCTGCTTTGGTAACTTCCCTGCTCTGTGCTGAGCAGCCAAGTAGTGGGCATCCACCTTGGTCAGTGAGCAGAATGCACGAGGACAGAGATTTACCTGCTGCTGAGGTAAGAGCAGGAGCCAGGAGGGGCTGGGAGATGCTGGGTCCTTTTCAGAGGCGGCGCCTCCAGAGAAGGCCCATCAGGGTGTCTGCCACAGCTCCTGGTGACCTCTCCCCCTATTTCTGGGCCCATTTGAAATACACCTTCTCTGGGCTCTAACTTGTGCACTTACCAGCTAGTGAATAGATTTTTTGAACTTTTTATTTTTATTTTTTTAAAAAGATTTTATTTATTTATTTGACAGAGAGAGAACACAAACAGGGGGAGCAGCAGAGAGAGAGGGAGAAGCAGGCTCCCACTGAGCAGGGACCCTGATGTGGGGCTCGATCCCAGCACCCCGGGACCATGACCCCAGCGTAAGGCAGCTGCTTAACCGACTGAGCCACCCAGGCGCCCCAGACTTTGGGAACTTTTAACATGGAAGGAATTTCATCTCACAATTTATAGATGAAACAAAAGGCCCAAGGAGGCAAATCGGAGCCCGATATTCCACAGACAGGTAGTACCCTAGGTCTCCCAGGCCCCCATACTGGGCACTTTGTCCCACTCCCTGCTGGTTATTTTGGTTATGGTTTCCTTGGAGGTGTACAAGAGTATAAATTATCTGGATACCTTTTTGCATGGCTGATTCAGATGTTTGCTCTTTTTATTTTTTGGTAAGTTTCTATGTAAATTTCTTACTCTTAGCTAGTCTTTTTTTTTTTTCCCCCCTCACAGCCCTGTTTCACTTATTCATTTTCCATCTTCAAAACTTTTTGTGTTTATTAACCATCTTGCAATAAGTGAGCTATAATTTCTGCATCACATTTGAAACCTGACATTTAACTGTGGGCTTCCTGAAGCCCGAGGCTTTGTGACCCCCATGCTCATAGTCCAGCTACCAGAGCAGTGCTTTGCACATATACTCATAGAGGATGAGAAAGAATGAATGATTAAACAGTGAATGAACGGATGGTGTCTGATATTGAGATAATTGAATAGTAGATAATCTGCTAGTCCGTAATAATATTCAGCTTTTTGAAACGATCCAAGGATACCCTGAAGTTTCAGTAGGGAAGCGTCTGGATCTTAAAGTCCTTGTGGTAGAATGTAGAATGAAGGGTAGCTGCAGATTTTCAAGATGTTAACACCAGGAGCATCATTGTCTATACCCTAGGAAAGGAGAGAGATGACAAGGCATCGAGGGCCTCCACAGCCCCAAGCCTGGAGTATCCCCTCGGCTTGCAAGAGGTTTGCTCTGTGTCACATCCGTAATGGCTCTGAGCAACTCGGTAGAAAACAGGTGGCATCGGGGTGTGCTGGGGGAGGGGAGGCGGGGAGATGGGCAGTCCGTGGTTGGTGACTGAACCGAGCTCTATGTGCTATGCTTTATACAGCTTCCAAAGCCCCTCAACCGTGATCAGGCCACAGAGGCTCCCAGAACAACATGTTCACTAGGTTTAGAGTAATCTCACCTGCTGGCTTCCCGTGAGGGTTTACAGGGCCTGAGATAGCTAGAGAAGAGAGCCACTGAGTCCGTGCCCCCACCTCACTCCTTCTGTACCTTTATCCCCAAGGCCACAGAGATACGAGTTCTGTGCTCTGGAGCAGCCCTTGGGCAAATCAGTGTATCTGCAGGGAGAAAAAAGACGATCCAAAGGAGATTTTGACTTGACAAAAGAACTCGTAAGAGCTCCTTTAAATGGGCATCTGTATTTGAGGCTATTTATCATTATTTGGCTTCTTAAAAACAAAGTCATTTTTAGAAAACATTTTCAGAATCATCCTTTATGTAAAACTTTGGAATATCTCTTCCACAGAGGAATGGTATCCCAAGAAGATACAGTAAATTACTGGTGGTGGTTAGATCCCCTGCAGTGGGCTACTTTGTAACATGAAGGGGACTGAATTACCTGAAGCAAAGCTTCTTTCTTGTCTCATAGAAGTTTATCATGATGGCTTCTTAAAAACCTAGGGGTATTTTGCTTCGGACTCCTATGTATTTTATGTTCCTCTACTTCAGGCAGCATAGTCTAGCACTAAAGATTGCAGTATTAATGATGTTCTCGATTACATGTTGTTTTGGATTATTAACTGAATGTTTGGAAGTTGTATAGTTTTCTCCTGCCTACGTATTGAAATTATTGAGGTAGAGCTAGGAATCTGGGTCCTGAGTTTCCAGTTTTACTTTACCCAGTGTGTCAAGTTGCAGGAAAAGTAGGACACATTCAAAAGAGTCCCTAGGCAATGTGATGCCAGGTTACAGATGCCTCCCTGATCCTGGCAGTTATATAACTGGGCATCAATATAGCAAACCAAAATACTGACCAGCCCACCGCTACCCCCTCTCAGAAAGGAATCTAGCCCGTGAGCATCTCACTCTGGGCCGGTCACCTTTTCCCATCCTTTTCTGCAGCCTTTCATTATAAGTCGGGAAACTCCTCAGAGAAAATTCAGCTTACATTTTTGCATTTATTTTTAGAGAATGTATTTCCTTCTGTAAATTCCACAGCACTGTTCTATAGTAACCTCCTACCTATACCCTTGCTTCTGTATTCCAGCTTTAGGGAAGTTGAGTCAGGTTCCTTTAATCTAAATAGTCATTATCAGAAATTCTCTTTCACTACTGATCTGGAAAATACCAGCCTCCTCTAAGCTGATACTCAAAACTCACTGACCTAAAGAAATGAGCAGGTTTCTGGAGGGGAAGACGAACCATGAGAGACTATGGACTCTGAGAAGCAAACTGAGGGTTTCAGGGGGGTGGGGGGGATGGGTTAGCCCTTTGATGGGTATTAAAGAGGGCACGTATTGAATGGAGCACTGGGTGTTATACGCAAACAATGAATCATGGAACACTACATCAAAAACTAACGATGTAATGTATGGTGATTAACATAACATAGTAAAAAAAAAAGAAATGAGCAGGTTTTGTGGCTTTTGCAATTTGGGGGGTTATTTTGTTTTCTTAGGACTTTAGAAATAATCTTATGAAAGTGAACAGCCAGTACTTTCTTTGGCCAAATGTCTTAGGATTTTATAGCTATTGATTTAATAAATCTAAGTGCTTGCAGGAAAACTAGCAGCCAAATGTGACTTAGATGAATGGTTTGAGTCTGTCTTCTTAGATTTATGATGTGGGCAGTGATTCAGAAACAGGGTTCCAAAATTCACCACTGACTTGCAAGAGACCTTAAAATGGTTTCTAGGAGGGTATTAATAAGGGATAAAGAATATACAGTGGAGTATTATTCAGCCATAAAAAAGGAGGAAATTCTACCATTTGTGACAACATGAATGGACCTTGAAGGCATTATGCTAAGTGAGATAAGTCAGACAGAAAGACAAATACTGTCTGATCTTGCTTATATGTGGAATCTAAAAAAAAAACCATAAAAATAAAAACAAAACAACTAGAGCTAAACTTACGGAAGAAGAAATCTGACTTGTGGTTACTAAAAGTAGGTGGTAGGGGAGGGAAGATTGGAGGAAGGCGGTCAAAAGGTACAAACTTCCAATTATAAGATAAACAGGTCCTAGGGATGCGATGCACATGGCTGGCACCGCTGTGTGGTATATAGGAGAACTGCTGAGAGCAAATCCTAAGAGTTGTCATCACAAGAAGAAAAAATAGTCCCTTTATTCTTTTCTTCTTTTTCTCTTTTTATTGTATCTGTAGGAGAAGATGGATGTTAGCCGAACCTCTTCTGATCATACGTAAATCAAACTATCATGCTGTACACCTTAAACTTACACAGTGATCCATGTCAATGATTTCTCAGTAAAACTGGAAAAAGCAAAAGGGGGCCGCAGTTAACGCAGGAGCGGTAGAGTGGAACCAGGAAGGAACATGCCTTCCTCAGCCACTTCTTTCAGGCTCCAAACGGCTCAGCACATCCCATTACTGCAGCAAGCTCTCTAGAGACTGCCACCAACGTGGTGCCAGTAATTTGCAAACTGAAACCCTAACTTACTATCCTTATGAATCTGACTACCATTACTATAACCCGTACCTTCGAATGGGCATGAAGTGGGTATGTTTTTTCCAGGAAAACACATTAATAGACTGTGTAAAGTACCTAATAGTTGATTCTAACCCCAGCAATACCCTTCTTAGAAACGGTCTGATCTGCATGTTTTTAATTCCCTCCTCTTCCCGCTTCTCTGTTTTGTGAACATGCTGCCATTTGCGTGTTTGGTTCAATTAGTTAAAGGGTCTCTTCTCAGTTATGGACCTTAATGGCCCTATTAAGGGTACCTCCACCCTCTTCCTGCTCTGCTCACCAGCAACTACATTTAAAACTCCAGCCTTGCTTCGAGAACATGTACATAGACAAAGCATTTCATCTCATGAAAACTTTCGTTTTCTTATCTATAAAATGAAGGAGTTGTAATCAATTATTTCTTTAAGTTCCTTCTGCCTCTAAAAGTTGGCTTGTGTTTCCAGGACTTACTGCTCATTCTGATAGTAAATGAGACCCCCTCCAGATATTCATGCTTGCACCCCAAAACAACACAGTAGCACAGTAACTTGGGCTGTTGACTATTCCTTCTCCAATTCACCTTTTTAAAGTTTGTATATATGTATGAATCTATTTAAAGGTGCAAGGAGGGCAGAGGGAGGGAAAGAAGGTCAATCAGACTCCCCACTAAGCGTGGAGGCCCAGTGCATGGGGCTCAACGCAGGGCTCCATCTCACACGACCCCTGAGATCATGACCTGAGGTGAAACCAAGAGTTGGATGCTTAACTGAGCCACTCAGGCGCCCCGTCCAATTCACCTTTTCAAATAAATTTTCCTTTAGCTTTTAACCACTGAAGGATTTTGGATTTTTAAAATGTGACGACTGTCTGACTATATGGCTTCTCCAAGTTGATCTTCCCCATTTATAAATCTCTTAGAAAAATACAGTTCTCCAGATGCTCATGTTTATCATCTTGACCTACTTGCCATGGTTTAAAAATCACATGGTTTTAAAATAATGCTTTTTTACCCCCCTTTCTAGGTCTTTAATTTGAATGCGCCATGCAATTTCTATGCTAAAACATTTCTCTACTTTTTCATTGTACCATGATCTTTAGATTTTCTTTCTCACCTAATATTATAACTCTTTTGTTTCTTCTTTGGTCCCGCACTTGACCCTTAAAATGTCATCTCCTTTTTTACCTTTACTCGTGTTTTTCACGGGTCTCTTACCATGCTCTACAACCTAAAACTCTATGTCAAAGGATAGGGCTAAGTTCAGGCTCAGAAGGCTCAGAGATCCCATTCATTCTCCTTACCTTTAACATTGCTTCATGCTTTCAGGGTAACTAGGTCAATGTAGATGTCGCTTGCCTGAAATGAGGGGCAATACCTGGCTTATAGTAGACATTCAGAAAATATTTGTAAATGAATGAATTTCTCTCATAATCCCATGAACATCCATGAACGAAGAAGTGTTAAGTGGCTTTAGACCAGACTTTATCAAAGATCTTGCTAAAGTAGGATGGAGGAGAGCCTTCTCTTCATGTCTATAGGGAATATTTGTAAAGGCATAAGGGAGAGCCTGGCCAAATTAGTCACAAGGATCTAGTAAAGGGTACAAAGTTAATGTACTAATTTCTTAACCCAGAAGACTTGCTTTCCTAACACGTGAAAGCATGATCTTCCTAAGCTAGAACACCTAGGTAGGCTCTCTGTTATAGTTTTTTAAATCTCCCATGGAGTATACATATTAGACGACTAATGAATAATTGCTAAGTGAGCGAATGAGTGGACAAAATGAACATCTAACACAAGTGTAAAGGCATTGAACCTGAACAGATAGCGTGAGTGAAGAGAAAAGATTTGAGAATTGGAATCCTGGCTGCTCTTCTCCCTGGCTGTGTGATCTGAGATATGTGTCCTAACTTCTCTGAGCTTCTGTTTCCTGTTCTACAAAATGGGAATACATATATTTATGCCATCAGATTTCATTGAGAGACATTATAATAAACACAAAGCTTGTGTTTACTGCATCCCACAAGTGTCCTCTCCTTGAGGCCTGGGTGAAGGGATTGCCATCAGACCTCGGTTCTGTAGCCCTAAAAAAATTGGTTTCTTTGGCTTATATAGATAGAGTGAATTATGTAACTGATGACATTTTCCTTTTTGCATTAGCTTCTAGAGAACTTGGAGCTAGATTTTCAGCCTCCTTCTAGCAAAATGTGCAGTCTTAACTCTGGATTTGGAGGCGTAAAGCTCCTCCCTGCCATTATCTTATTTTGCCCATGTTTATTTCTCCTTAACAATTGCATGATTTGGGGGCACCTGGATGGGTGAGTCAGTTAAGCATCTGCCTTCGGCTCAGGTCATGATCCCAGCATCGAGCCCGGCATCGGGAGCTCCCTGCTCAGTGGGGAACCTGCTTCTCTCTCTACCCCTCCCCGCTGCTCATGCTTTCTCTCTTTCTCTGTCTCTTTCACTCTCTCAAATAAATAAAATCTTTTTTAAAAAGTTTTATTAAAAAAACAAAAAAACAATTGTATGATTTTATTCGTTTAGTTCTTAGGTTTGGATGTAATTTTGTAACCTGGCCCAAATTGTTTTGGGGACAAGGCTTGGTGGGGGTTGGGGAGGAAGGAAAGGATGGAAAAAAGAAAAAAGGGAGGAAGGAGACAGAGAAAGGCAGACAAAAAAAGGAAAGGGAGTGAAGATGGCAAGAAAGTCAGCTAGCCATTGCCTGTCCCCGAGGGTCACTGTGCTGTGTAACTCATGTTTGCTTGTATGGTTAAGTTCTACACAGTTTTACCTTCCTTCAGAGAACCAGTGAAACTTCTTAGATACATAAGGTAAATAATAAAATTTTTAGGGATAATAAAACATATTTGTAGAGGAATTGAAATAGCAACAATATCTGATTCTGTGACTTTCAAATCATGCTCCCTTGAGTTCCTCCAGGTACATAAGGTGACAGGAAGTGGGCTAGCGGCGGCAGGCAGACATTTGGGATTTTTCAGCCAAAGCCTCTCAGAGTTGTTCTTTTTATTTGTTCGCTTTTATCTACATGTAAAGCTTCTGGTAACAAAGGATTTGGAGGGAAACAAAAGTTTGAAGCCACTGCTCCATGTACATGACAAAACAGTTGGTGGATAATAGATGCGGCTTTGCAGAATTGAACATAAGGCATTTTTGGCCTATGGGTGGAAGTGTTAAAACTGTTGTTTTTCTGTGGTTGTTGGTTGCCACTGAGAACAAGCACAGCACTAGAGAATGCTGTGAATGTATAGAAAAGGAAATTCATTTAAAACAATATCCTGCAACAAATATATTTTTAAAAAATCAATAACTTCACTAAAATGCTCAAATTATAATTCCATGTAAAAATACCCCATCATCCACACTCCCACCCCACTCACTCATTCCTTCCCCACCAGGAAACCCAGCAAGCTTTAGTGGAACTCCAATTTGAAATATTCTGGTGTGAAATTAGCTAGGGGCATGGAGAATATGTTTTCTGTTTCATTGTCTTTCTACCCACTAGAGGGCAGCAATAAAGCTCAGGGAAAGGAGAATGAATAACTCCAGCGCTAGCCTTAGGTTTCTCAGCAAGACGAGCCTTTCTGAAAAAAGAACACTTCAAAAGTCCCTCAGATTCCCATATATGAATTATTAGAGGGTCAGGTTCCCTTCCTCCCTCTCTAAATATTTAGAGAACTTTGAAAACTCCCTTTGAAGTTATAAAAGTTATCTGTTGGCTTGGCCAACAGATGTGATGTGACATGACATCATCTCTAAAAAAGACATTTATGTAAAAGTTAAGTGTTATGGTTGTATATTACCATGTAACACACCACTCCAAGACTTGGTGCTTTAAAGCAACAATCATTTTATCGTGTCTCTTGATTCTGTTGACTGGGCACAGCTGGGTGATTTTTCTGCTCCGTGTGATTTGACTGGGACTGTGGACATCCAGGGTCTCAAATCAGCGGGAACATCTCCAATGGCCCTACTGCAGTGCATGGCAGTCGATGCTGACTGTCAGCTGGGAGCCCAGCAGGGACTGTTAACCAAAGTGCCCAGTCATCGGCTTCTTCATGTGGCTTGGACTACTCACAGCATGGCACTTGGTTTCCAAGAGGGAACATCCTAAGAACGGGCATTCCAAAAGGAAGGCGCCAGAAGATTCCAGTCCCAGACATGGCTTCTACTGCCTTCTCAGTATTCAAAGCAGATGCAGGATCAGCCCAGATTCAAGGGCGAGAGAAATCCGCTCCACCTCCTGATGTGAGGAGCAGTCTATACACACAGGGAGAGGAGAAAGTGGTGAGAGCCAATTGGAGACCACCACATGGAGCGTTAAGCATAAGGCGATTTCTTACATATTGGAAAGATAGTTATAAATCATGAGGGATGCAGAGGGATATTTCTTCATTTAATAAATGGAGACTGCTGCTTAATGTGGTACTTTAAGAATTAAGATGCACAGAAGTCATTCCCTCTGTTCTTTTCCTTCTGCAGATCTGTTGCCTAAAGCAATAAAAATGGCGAGAGGATCAGTGTCCGATGAAGAAATGATGGAGCTCAGAGAAGCTTTTGCCAAAGTTGGTGAGTAGACCAGGCAGCTCAAGTCACATAATTCTCCTCTTTACTGAGTAGCTTCAGGACAGATTCGATGAAATGGTAATATAAGCAAAATGGTACAAGTGAAAGGAATACAGTGGTATTGGCCAGAGGAGCTGGGGGAACTTAATTTTGAAAGGTTCACTTTAGGAAAATTACTTCTTTCTCTATCAAAACATGGAATGAACACTTTCACACCTGCAGCTTTTCTCCTATTTTTATCTTGTCTGTTTTCTTTGGTTTCCTTTGTTTTTCTACAATTCCGTAGTTTTTCTTTATATCTCTAAGCTTGTGATCTATTTTCCCATCTGTTCCTATAAGTCTCTTCAGCTCCTGCTTCCAGAACCTCTGTTGTGACATGATGACTCGTGGATGTTGGAAGTGACACTAATGGCCATCTCTCATAGAAACAGGCCCCTCGTGAGACTCTGGCTCTTGCATGGGGTCAGGCTATGGCCCCTAAATGACTGCCTCTCCAACATACTCACCTTCCCTCACCTCTTCATCCTGTTACCCGAATTGCCCTGAAACTTCAGGTGGCTGCTTGCTTTGCAGATACCGACGGCAATGGGTACATCAGCTGCAATGAGTTGAATGACTTGTTCAAGGCTGCTTGCTTGCCTCTGCCTGGGTACAGAGTGAGAGAAATCACAGAAAACCTGATGGCTACAGGCGATCTAGACCAGGATGGGAGGATCAGCTTTGATGAGTTTATCAAGGTGAGTATGATGCAGAATACAAGGAGATGCATTTGAAACCTGGGGCTTTCATTTGAAAAATATCCAGAAATACATTCCCACCCTCCTTGCTTCAACATTACATATTCTTCCCTTTGTGGTTTTCTTGATCACAGATTGGGTTTCTAAAGGTACATTACATTTTGGCAGGTTTTTCATGGCCTAAAAAGCACAGATGTTGCCAAGACCTTTAGAAAGGCAATCAACAAGAAGGAAGGGATCTGTGCAATTGGTGGTACTTCGGAGCAGTCTAGTGTCGGCACCCAGCACTCCTATTCAGGTAGGATGTCCCAGTGGGTGCGCGGTGGAAGTGGGGTGGGGGCTGGCATGAGGGGAGACTGGCAGGGTAGTGGGAAAGGGGGCCATATGGAAAGGATCTGTGCCTTCCTGGCATTACAGAGTCTAAACCTGGTATTCAAACCTAAGGGGTACAAACAAATAAGCCAACACAAGTTTATTGACTACTGCCTGTTGTCCTGTGGTTGGTGGGTCAGTTCCAAGGACATAAGGTAGGAGGAGCAATCCTAATCCTAGGTAGAGTCCAATACCAAATAATCTCAATAGCATTTAAAAAATACACCAAGGCTGCCAGAACTCCTTTGTTAAATCTTATGGATAAAATGAACTACTCAGGCTTCTGTCTCCTCTAAACTTTGTAATAATTCTCAATGCCTGCTGATTGGTCAAAAAAAAAAAAAAAAACAACAACTTTGTTTTCACTGATTTGGAAAGAAGTTGTATATTTCTTCTGAAGGCTGGCATCCAACAGCCTTAATGGAAACTAAAAGTTCAAACAGGATGGTAATCCAACAAATCCCAAGCTGAGTTCTTCAAAACATTAACTGATCTTAAAGGTAAATTCATGATTAAGTACAGTCTGTGATTGTGGAGACACTGTTTAACCTTTTACTTTTTTTTTTTTTTAAAGATTTTATTTTTTACTTATTTGACAGAGAGAGACATAGCGAGAGCAGGAACACAAGCAGGGGGAGTGGGAGAGGCAGAAGCAGGCTTCCCGCTGAGCAGGGAGCCTGATGTGGGGCTCAATCCCAGGACCCTGGGATCATGACCTGAGCCGAAGGCAGACGCTTAATGACTGAGCCACCCAGGCGCCCTAACCTTTTACTTTTAAAGTAAAGACAGAAATTATATAAATATGTATGATGAATCTTCAAGACAGTGATGTGCTACTGCGGTGCTTCTCCAACTTTTGTGACTCAGGATTCTTCTGAGGGACCCTATTGTTTTCAGTGACACACAATTTGGGAAACACGGTGCTGGGCTGTAAGGCATAACTTGAGGTTTTATTAAAACTTCCAAAATCAACTTCTGGCAGCTTTACTGATAGGAAAGAAAGATTATATCACAAAAGATTTTATTTCATAGCAATTTCATTGTGATTGTATGAAGAAGCTCAAAGATATTACAGGGATTATCTGTGATCATCTCACATTTAAATTGGCTGGGCTTGGGGTGCCTGGGTGGCTCAGTTGTTAAGCGTCTGCCTTCAGCTCAGGTCATGATCCCAGGGTCCTGGGATCGAGTCCCGCATCGGGCTTCCTGCTCGGTGGGGAGTCTGCTTCTCCCTCTCCCTCTGCCTCTGCTTGTGTGCTCTCTCTCTCTCCTTCTCTGTCAAATAAATAAATAAAATCTTTAAAAATAAAAAATAATAAATAAATAAATTGGCTGGGCTAAAGACAGCCTGAGTTTTATCCTATAAGCATGAGATCACATTCATATTTAAATTGTATCTAAATATAAATAAAATGTATCTTTATTATTTATATATATAGTTATATATGATAGTTACATATTATATATATAATTTCTAAATCTGCCTGCCATATATTTTATGACTTGGAGTGAACAGAGATTCTGTGCCTATTCCCGAAGTCATCTGAGGGTTTTTTTTTTTAATGTCAAAAAATGTGAGATGATAGGATAAGGGACCAGATAATATCTCAATGTCACCCCTGGGCATGACAGTCTGAGATCCATGTGTAAAATTTTGTTTATGTCAGATTTTCACTTTGCAAGTAAGTCATTTTTATCATTTACTTGCAGAGGAAGAGAAGTATGCCTTTGTCAACTGGATAAACAAAGCCCTGGAGAATGACCCAGACTGTCGACATGTTATTCCAATGAATCCAAACACAAATGATCTCTTCAGTGCTGTTGGGGATGGCATTGTCCTTTGGTAAATAACACTTCCTTCTTGGTTTCCAGAGGTTTTCCTGGGATTTTCGGGAATACCAACAATTCATTGTGTTTATCCTAGGCCAACTTCCTTTGGTGCTCAGCTGGACCCGAACTGCTTTCTGGACTTTTACTTGGCAGGTCCTTGGAAAGCAAACTAATTTCAAAAGCAACTTCTAATGAGAAACGTAAAACTGTTATTGCTTGGTTGGAGGAGAGGGATGTGCAGCATAGAGACAAATAAATACAGATAAAGATGCAATAATACAAGGCCCAAAGCAATTCTTTTTGGAATATATGCCCCTTGGCTTCATCTGAACATGACCTACTGTGAAAATAGATAGATTGATGATAGCAGCATGATAATTGAAGAAACCCAATGCAAGACCTTCAGCAAAGGGCCTTTTGAGTGGTACATACAAACATGCACTTCAGATGCTGAGGACACCTGGAAAAAGAGGAAGATTTTTGGTCTGCAGAAGACCTCAACACACACTAGTCATGATGGTCTCTTTGAAATGCTTCTGTAGCTCTTGCTTTTAGCAGCTTCTGAGACCACTGTCAGACATGGTATTAGTGAAGAGGCTTGAAATGCTCGCTCTCAGGTGGGCACAGGAGTTGGAGGGAAGGATGGGTAGATAAGACGTAGAACCCCTTCTTCCCTGCTCTGAGCAGAACAATTCTGCTTTTGGTATTTTATTTATTAGAGTTCACCTTGAGATTTCATTTTAAAAACTGTCAACTGAAAAAAAAAAAAGACATAAAAAATGTAGCCTTGGGATCAAGTTCCTTAGGTTAGCATCCAACGCACTCCATCATCTTCCCTCAGTCTCCTTCTAGTTTTACCTCCCAGGAGCCCCCTCACTCAGGTACCCAGCCCAGGCTACTGAGTGAATGGCTGCGTGAATAACTGAATGCATCAGCAACCACATTTATTCTTCCCCACACACGTCCTGCTCATAACTGCAACTGTGGCTTTGCCTTCTCTTCTTCTTTTTAAGAATACTCTTCCACATCCTCTCCTCCTATAGAAATCATTTACCCTAACAGTTTCTGGTCTATTCCAGTTCCCCAGGGGTCTCTCCCTGCACTGGATTCTCAAAGCACATATTTGTAGTACTTTGGGAGCCATTATAATGCTCTTCTTTTGGACCATTAGGTAACTTTTCATATCCATATATTTTGTGTCTATAATCGCACCATAAGCTTTTCAAGAGCAAGGTTACCTTCTGCTTTCTAAAGTCACCCCTCCCTCCTACCAGCTCCCACAGCTTCTAGTTCACCAACAGTTTCAGATTTTTCAAATAATGACTTAAGAGTTTGTTTTGCCTGAATTGCAATAAAGCGCCTTTCATTTAAATATATGTTAAACACATACACACACACACACACATACACATACACACACACGACAAAGTTATAGAAATACATCTTTAAAGAACACCACAGAAAAGGTAGTTGCTTAAAAATTGTTAGGAAAAAATGTTAATGCCGATTTCTCATTAAAAACAAATAGCCACAGTCAAGTTTACTATTCTTTGAATTTGTTGTTGTTTCTTTGGATTTGCTTTTTCAACTTCCTTTCTTTAAACAGGATGGAGGTGACCTAAGGAGATTTATTTTCTATGCCCCATTGGAGGTTAAACCAGTGCTAAGTGAATAAAAGCAGTTTTTTACAAATAATAATCGCTTACCTTAGATATCTGATCAATGTATTAGAGAGACTTAAGTGGGTGAAATTTCTCAAGTACTGATACAACAGTGACTACAGCAGGATATAAAACATTTTATCATCCACTTAGTTAAAAGTATAGCGTTCTACCAGGTGTCAGAAATTTAGGCATTATACAAGCTCAGAAGCGTACAGGTGGTCACTTACATAGTGTATATATAGTCATTTATATACAATTTTCACAGCTGAGAAAGTAAAGTACTTATGGAGGATTTGCCTTGGCTTTCTACCCAGAATTTCCTAATATGCTGAGAACACCAGGATGATTTTGCAGCTTCTTAGGTGCATGAATAAAGTGGGGTCTTTATTTCGTGCCTCAGTATATTAGTATGATTTCAGGAACCTTGACCTTTCCCGTAGAGAGTTTTAATCTAATCAAAATTGCATAACTGATTTTATATCTAAACACTGGATCACACAGATTATATTGCTGTCGTCTTTGCGGATGGTATTGCTAGAATTTAAATTCCGTGTCACTGGACTCTGTTATTCAGAAGCCAGCTTTCTTTAATGTAATTGTTTCTTTTTTCAGTAAAATGATCAACCTATCAGTGCCAGACACAATTGATGAAAGGACAATCAACAAAAAGAAACTCACCCCCTTCACCATTCAGGTATGTCTTCTCTCTGTTGCCAAACTGTAAGATTGTGCTTGGAATGAATGAGCCCTGGAAATGCAGAGCCAGCCTTTTCCAGGTACTCGGGCGCTATTCCCAAACCCAGCTCTGCGGCCGGTGGTTTGTCACGACTCGTGGGGACAGAGGGAGACAGTTTTGTTTTTTCTTTAATAATATAACAGGGAACCTGGGAGGGGGGAATGTTGGTGGGGTGTTAGTAGTTGGGGGGCATTCTTTGTTTTGGCCCCTTAGGAATAAAATTCACATGGGCTAAAGTTTTTAACTCCTTTCCCTAGCAATTTATCTTTGAGCTGATGCCAAATCCATAGCATGTTAACTGAAAAGATAAGCCTTTCAAAGAAGTGAGGGGGCAACAAAGGGGAAGTCCTCCGGCAGCCTAACAGTGATATTGGCTACAGCCACCAAATATAACTTGGTCTTATGCCTTCAATTTGTTGATTAACGGGAACAGTAACCAGTAGTAAGTAAGCCGTATTTCTGTGTTACGTTCCAGTGTTTCAACACTATTGCAGTTCTCTTGCTCAGAAAGCATGTCTTACTCCTTAAGTCATGAACAGTATGTTATGCTGTTGGATTGTAAGCAGTGCTGTGTACTTTTAAAATGGAAGCAGTAACCAGTGTGAGAACAGTGATTAAACCTATATGAATGCACTTAATGGTAAATTTAATCTTGATGTTGAATTTTAATATCAGCCATGAATAGAAACGGTATTTTTTGTTCATCATTTGAGCTCTACACTCGGGCAAAAACCCAGCTGTCTGATAGTCCTCTTTCCAATTCACTGGTGGCCTGTCTTTTGTTTTTAATTTGTCATAAACACAACTTCTATATGTCGCTGCCTCTAGTATCTTCTCCTTTGTGGACCCAAGAACAGTATATAGATTCTAGACTGAAAATGGCATTGTTTCTATTCCAACTGTGTATGAGGTGTATACACATTATATACATTGTTATTAGTGATAAGAACATGTATGTATGTGCGTGTGTGTATGTGTGTGTAGGTGTGTATATACTTAAGGCCCCTAGATATTCTGGATACTCAATAAATTGTCTCAGTAAAAACCACTCTATCTTTTCTAGGAATTTGATTTGTGTATTTTTCATTCTCTTAATACCCAGTCTGAAAGTCAAAAAGCTATTTTGTTACTCTTTTTTATGACCTTGATTTATATCAACAGTTGTGCTGTTAACAATTGCCAATGGCAAGACAATGACTACCCTCAAAGGTGCCCCTTTATGTCTGGCCAGTGGGGATGTTGAGTGTGTCGGCTCCATCACAGGGCAAAGTGGAAAACTGTAAGACTCGTTAGTTTGAACCAGGCCAGGATGGACTATCGACTCAAGGTGCCAGTTTGAGTAAACAGGCATAAGCCCGGTATCTGGGTGACCAGATGTTTTTCTTTCAGTTGTTACTCACTGCTTTCTCTCAGTGTTAAAATTTAGTGAAGACCATGCCTCTAGACCTGTGAACTTTCCAGAAGCAAAGCATTGTTGTCATCCAGGAATCATTGTTTGACATCTGCAAAGTTAAAAACAACATTTGTACACTTTTTCTACCTCAGGAGAATTTGAACCTGGCTCTGAATTCTGCCTCAGCCATTGGATGCCATGTGGTTAACATTGGGGCTGAGGACTTAAAGGAGGGGAAGCCTTACCTGGTCCTGGGACTTTTGTGGCAAATCATTAAGATTGGATTGTTTGCTGACATCGAACTCAGTAGAAATGAAGGTATGAGCAAAGCCACAAGTTGTTATTAGTGGCCTGGCTTTTTATTAATGCATGTGTTGGGGGCTGTAGGGGGAAGATGTCAGAATAGTCAAGCTCAGGGCGCCTGGGTGGCTCAGTTGGTTAAGCGACTGCCTTCGGCTCAGGTCATGATCCTGGAGTCCCTGGATCGAGTCCCGCATCGGGCTCCCTGCTCGGCAGGGAGCCTGCTTCTCCCTCTGACCCTCCCCCCTCTCATGTGCTCTCTGTCTCTCTCATTCTCTCTGTCTCAAATAAATAAATAAAATCTTTAAAAAAAAAAAAAAAAAAAAAGAATAGTCAAGCTCAGAATCCTTAATTTTTGAAAACTATAGTTACATCGAATCCATTGCATTAATGGTATCCACACTGACAAGACTTTTTAAAATGACAGAACAAAACCTTTTTAAGACCACAGACTAATCATAACGCTTACTTAGAACCTAGAGCTCAGTCCTGGCTGTCTGGGATGCAACCTCAAGGGCTTTTCTGGGTTCACTTTGCTTCTAGATACTTTGTAACAAATAGACTCCTTTTTAACTTGTATTTGATGAAGCGGTTCACATTCATATACCAAAGTGATAGCACCAGATTAGGAGAAAGTTGATCTATTTCTTACCAAGACTATGGAAGATTACATGTAGGGTTTCAAAGTTCGCAACTAAATATTGTAGCTGTCAATCTTACTCCGTCTGCTCTCCCCATTCTATCTGCATTTAAACAATTACAGCCCTGTTGTTTAGATAAAAGAAGTAGATCGTGGTAAGAATCATAAAAAAACAGGGTTACCTTTTAGCTTTCCAGGACAGAGCCCTATGAAATCTGTAGCCAAATTCTAATCTTTAGTTATACATACTTTTTAATTTATATCTCCAAATCACAATAACCAGCAAAAAACCCTGGGTTGCCATTTTTAAACCAAATATATATTAAACATAATATAGAGGAGAAAAAGCAAATAGGAAACTTAGAACCCATGAGAAAGAATATTGATTTACAAATTATGACTGCAACTAAATTTAAACCTTCTAGCTGAGCAAAATATATTTATTCAGCTGGGAAAAATAGAGGAAAGAGTTGATTACAGTTTTTGAGATGCTGTAATTATGCAAGTAAGCATTTGAAATATAAAACACCTCTGGGAGTAGACAAGAAGACAATTGTCATTATTACAAAATTGATCTCTTGAAAGCAGAACTGTTGTCGTATCGTAAAATGTGGTCTGACAGACCCGGTGGAGCCTTCTGAGCCTGATAGTCTTGGTTATTTCTGTGGCTCTTCCATGGCCATGGTCTTCTTAGGCATAGCACTGAGATTCACTGGTGACATGTCTTCCCCACCTGAAAAATGAGGATAATAGATAAGCTCTCAAAACCTTACCTTCCTTTTTAGGGAATGATAATAAAGTGTTTAGTCCATGGGAGAGGCTGTAGGTCCCCTTACCCCAGAGAAACAACATTGCTCTGTCAGGTTTCCAGCAGAGCTCAACTGAAGTTCTAACTAATCCCTTCAGATATCCCCTGTATTTATTTTTCTTCGGCTTTTGTCCTTCTTCAGCTCTGATTGCTCTTTTGAGAGAAGGGGAGAGTCTGGAGGACTTGATGAAACTCTCCCCTGAGGAGCTCCTGCTGAGGTGGGCTAACTACCACCTGGAGAACGCAGGCTGCAACAGGCTCAGCAACTTCAGTACTGACATCAAGGTAGGAGGAGTGTGCTCTGAACAGGACGAACTGCAGCAGAGAGGGGGAATTGGGGCATTTGTGGAGAAAAGACAGACTCGGCTCCATCACTTCAGAGGCTCTAGAGTTCGTTGGCGGGGGTGGGGGTGCGGCTGGTGCTGTGGGAGCTGCTCGCTCCTCTCAAGGGCCCCCGTGTAGATCTGTCCAAAGTCCTAGCGAGGCCGCAGAATCAAAGGGAGATGGGCCTCCCCTGGAGTGACAGCGTCAGCAAGTAGAGGGAGGAAGGGCAAGAGGTCAGACTGCTTTTCAAGGAAGAGTATGTGTAGGACTGGTGATGTCCTTCTGATTTTATCAAAAATCAGGGAGCATCTGTTGGGAGCATCAGATGGGAATCCTTTAAAAAAATTCAATGAGGATTCCTCTTCTGAGGACACTAAGAACACCAAACACGGTGTCTGCTGTATACCAGACACTGTTCTACCTGCTTTCTATGTGTATTGGCTCATTTAATCCTCACGATAAACCTTTGCGGTAAAGGTTATTACTTTCTCATTTTACAGATAAGGAAACTGAGGTAGAAGGGGAATTTAATTTGTTCAGGTTCACATAGCTGGGGAACGGGGTCAGAATTCAAACCCAGCAGTCAGCCTCCAAGGTCCCCGTCCTTGAGTACCATACATACTGCCTCTCTAAAACAACCGGTGAATTTCTGGAAAGGTATTCATTTGTAGAAACCAGAGTGGTTTTTAAAAGATAATGATTCTGGAAACCGTCTGCAATGAGAATGCCCCCCAGGGCAGGTAGAAGGGCAGGCAGTCCTACAGCAGAGATCCAAAGGGGGAAAGGCTGAGGGAAGCATGCCCTGTGGTTTTCCAGTTGGTGAAAAGTTCCGTGTCAGGGTGAAAGACAGCTGTTGGCACTAAGGACAGATGGGCCAAGACAGAAGGAGCTTAAGGAGCGGTGTGAGATGCTGGGATGCAGCATGAGAAAACCTTTTCAGTCTCCACTTTCTCAAAAGTTAAAAAGAAATCTTCTCCAAAGAGAATGAGTCAGAGGAAAGGTCACAAGACTCACCAAGAGTCACCCAAGCTTATATTCCTTTGAGTGACACCTTCCCCCTGCCATGGACGCAATGGCTGCCAGGCATGGTGCTGGTTAGACGGAAGCTTCTAGATGGAAAGTCCCCCATTCCTTAGCACCTAAGCTAATAATGCCAAATGCATTTTTCTAACTATACCACTTTCACTGGTTATTGATGGCCTGGCACCACCAACCAAGTGGGGATTTAACAGGAGCTGGATAGCAGCGTTATCTTCCTTGGTGCTCACCAGTTAAGCTCTGCACCTGTTTCAGCCAAAATTTTCAAGCTTTTCAGCGAAAACTAGGCTGCTTTGTCTGAGCCATAAATTTATCTGATTTCTCATCACTAAAAAGCTGTGTTCTTTAGAATAATAACCATAGGAGCTGGCAAGCTGAGCATAGACAGGGGCGCTGCCTATCACCAGGGGGCAGACAGCTGCATCCTGCCCAAGGTCAGCGCTGTGACGTATGTCTGAGCATCTGGCAGCTTTGGGAGGTGCCCTTAAATCACACAAAGTCTGCAAACATGGGGAGAACACCCACCCTGGAGCGAGTGAGAAGGGTTTATTAGGGTCAGATAAAATGAGAGGAGACTTAGCAAAGCTAAGCAGATGTAATACGTGGTAGGCAGATTTGATTTGTGCCCGACACCTGCATGGAACTTTCACTGACTTCAAAATAGCTACGTTAAAAAGTAAGAGAAGGGGAGGGTGGAAGGGAGAGATGAAAAGAGGTTTCCCCAGGTGCAGCGTCAGTGGCAGGCCTTCTCTGGTTCTAACGTCTCTAATGTCACAAGTGGGGAGCCTACCTCTGCTGTCCCCAGGCCCCATGCGGGTTTAAAAACAAAAAGAGAACTGCTGATTTTTCAGTCTTTAAGAGAAATTAAGATGCTTTTAAATTATTTAAATAAATTACCTGATTTTCTGTATGCTTTTATTGAATGAGCATAAATTATCATTTTAAGACTAGGATTCTGTGAATTCTTTTCGTCAATAAGCATATTTGTAAATCTAGGAAAACATGAGAATTCAATATCTGTATCCAAGCTGCTGTCACTAAATTTAATCATTTTTTTCCAACTTCTTGATAAACATTAAGTGTGCTTGTCATCTTAATATCTCCTTTTACATAAAGATTGCTTGTTAATGCTTCAACCTTCTGTCTTTGAAGTCCTTATTTTTCTTTTGCTGACTGTCCATTTAAATGTATTTTTAAACTCTGCTTTAAACTTCTGCTTTCTTTCTCTGTCACTTTTTTTTTTTTAATTAAACCTTAGCTGACTGACTTCTGCAGCAATATAAAGGTATATATATTTTCCTGTATACAATTTAATACCTACAAATGAATTATTTTCCTCCCCTAAGAACAACAAAATAGCATTTGCTTCTTTGGGTTGCCTTTTGTATATATCCTATGTTTGTTATACTCCTTTAAAAGAGAAGGTCCGATAACGATATGTAAACAGAGAGAAAATTCAAATTAGTGAATGCTTCCAGCTTTGTTAATTAAGTTGCATTCTTGAATGACAGTCAAATAAGAAATATAATATGTTTGCTTTTGGGAAATTATTGGCGTACTAAGTATGTGATTAGCTGTGCTGTTTTGAAATTGTAATTTCTTAATTTCTCACAGGACTCAAAAGCTTATTACCACCTGCTTGAGCAGGTGGCTCCAAAAGGAGATGAAGAAGGTATTCCTGCTGTTGTTATTGACATGTCAGGACTAAGGGTAAGGCCATGTCCCAAGTTGTGTTTAGAGAACATGATGCTGCCTTTGTGTTGGCAGTTCCCTGGCCCCGCCTGACCTTGACTCTGGGGTTCCATGAGTGCATGTGTCTGCTTAAAGCCCTGTTAAAACTATTAACAACCGTTAATGGCTTCGGATGATAATTGTGGGAAATTGCATCTGAAAATAGACAGTAAGGAAGGAAAGAAACTAATACCACTCAAATGCCACACACCATGCTCGGCACGTCTGTGTGTCTCATCATTTAAGAGACTCAAGGACCAAGAGGTATTATTATGTTTATTTTTAGGTGCCTGAGTATTATTTCTGGAAATCGGTGGGATATTTATGCAAATAAATAAATTTTCACTTTATCAATGAAAAAACTGAGTCTCAGATGGATTAATTAATATGACAGATTACTGGAAGTTATTTGATCCAAGGCTGGGGTCCTTTTCCTCTGGTAGTAAAAAGGAGACAACAGCCCCACCTGCTGGTACTAGTTGCCAGGTACCATGTTAGGCACATTGCATACATGGCCTCTGACCCTCGCAAATATCACTAAGCTAAGTGTTAATAACTATTTGCTAGTTGAGAAAGCTGAAGGTCAGAGAGGCCACAGAGCCAGTACCTGACATAGAAAGAATTTAAACCCAGGACGGCTCCAACATTCACCCAGCCACACTCCTACCTCACTACATCACTGGGGAGGTAATCAGAGAAAAGGACCGGGTGGAATTGTGTGAGTTCTTAGAAGTGTCTGGTTTGAGAGTTCTTAAAAACAGCACAGCATGGATCTGAATGTTAAAACTGGTTTTGCCATCACTTTAATACTCACCTCGAGAGGTTGCCTCATTCACTCTTGGGCCTCATTTGTTATCATTAGAATTAAATCCAATGAATTAATATTAAAGTCAACTCATTCCCGAATGACAAGTTCATGAAATGTGGGATGTGCAGTGTCATCTAGTAAAGCATTATGTCAATAAACAATTTAAAATTCTGTTTTCTGAAAATTGGTGGTTTCATAAACTCTTTAAGAGTTTTAAGAATGGTGGACCACATTTCAACAAAACTTTATGTTCTCATACGAGTCTACTTACAAATGACTGGAGATTGTCTAGAACTATTTGAATAGACTTTTAACATATCAAGCCCTCAATCTGAAGTCTGCAAAAGCCAAATTGCTGCTGTAGATTCATGAATGACAATATGTAGCTCGACTAACTGATCACATTTATTGTGTTTGAGTCGCACGCACACCAGCTCCGTGTGGGAAAGGTGGCTATATGAATCAGAAGGTCTTACTGACAGGTGTAAATGTCTTCGATGAACGGACAATAGAGTATTATTTATGACAATAAACACACACTTTTGGTAGACGAAATCTCACAGAGTCTGTATAAGGAAATAATAAAAAGGAAGCTTCATCATTGAAAATAATTAAGATCAACTTAAATGATAAGCTTATAGAATCTACCGAATCTCTTGAAGAACAGGACAACCAAGCATTCATCTGACATGGTTCTGTACAGAGACGAGAGACTCAATTTCTCAATTTCTGAGATACCTCTCACTTGCTGATTTCGGTTCAGGCAAATACAAGTAATCGTATGCTGTGATTAAGTGTCGATCTGAGGTTAAACACCGAGGGGGTCAGTAAGATGCCCATGTCTTGTTCATGTTACCCCTGCCTCCTTTCTGCGTGGACAGCCTTGACCCAACCTTGACGTGCCCTTCTTCCTTACAGGAGAAGGATGACATCCAGAGGGCGGAATGCATGTTGCAGCAGGCAGAGAGGCTGGGGTGCCGGCAGTTTGTCACGGCCACCGATGTTGTCCGAGGGAACCCCAAGTTGAACTTGGCTTTCATTGCCAACCTCTTTAACAGATACCCTGCCCTGCACAAACCAGAGAACCAGGACATCGACTGGGGGGCTCTCGAAGGTAACTGGAAGCCTGTTGCTTAGAGGTTCGGAAAAGCGTTCACCACTCTAATTCAAGGGCAGTTTGAAATTACCTGCTAAGCAGATATAAACCCCTTACGTGCTGGGGAAGATTTGCAAACAGGTCATCAATTCTCTGGTATATAACAAAGAGAATAAATAGATTAATCAAGTCAATTACAGCCAAGCAGGAATAATCAAATACCATTATATCACATCCATTATACATAAGCTTCATCCATTATCAGAATTAAATGTTTTAGGGAAGACAATGCATTTAATTATCAGGTGAAATAAATCCCGAGTTCCAAAAACCTAATTTATGTACTTAATGGACTGAGTGTTAATTCCTCACACAAGAGATTGCAGCCGCTCATCATCTAAAAATATTTTAACTTAATGCTGAGAGGTACTTAGTGAGGTGTTTGTTTCTGTTTTGTTTCTTGGATTTGGATTTGGGAGGTGTGGTGGGGCAGAGTAAAGTTTTGAGGCAGAACCCCTGACAGTTGTATTTTGGGGATTAGCGCCCTAAGATTGGATGAAAAGCATGTAGCTATCGTCAGGTTCTTTTTTTCCATCATGAATTAGTCTCAATTTTGAAAAAAAAAAAAAAAAGACAAAATTAATACTAAATGAATACTGCCAAAGAAAGGAAATCCAGATTTAAAGTATTGATTGATTTTTTTTTTTTTCCTGCAATGCTTTACCCGAGCTGGAAGTGCAAAATTCAATCCGTATTGCAACAGTGCTGCATTTGTATCATTTGATAAATTGTGGTCAGGGGTCCAGGCATTTTGTTGACTACCAAGTATATAAATCAAGCCCTCTAATCACCCACTTCCAGCCGCCTCTGGAACATCCCCATTTGGTTCCTTTGCTATCACTTGAAATTCAGCATATACAAAACAGAAATGATCATTTCTCCTCCCTGTGGCGCACTTCTGCCCTCCCCGCCTCCCACCCATCTCCTGTAGAAACTCTCCATTTTCATTATTCATACCACTTTTTTTTCCTTCAATCTCCAAAACCCTGGGTCCCACTTTGATATTTTCCTCTTCTTTACCCCTAAATCTACTGAATTAGTAAATACTAACAATTCTTCCTGCAGAAGGACTTTTAGATTGTTATTTTTCCTTACTGCTTTCTGGACTCTTACTAAATCATACACCAACCATTTCAATAGGTCTTAGGGGCCTGTTCCTCCATTTATCAAGCATTTGAATGTGCCCATGTGCGGGTGGACACACCATCCCCTCTGCGTATTTAATTTAAATGCAGGGGCGCCTGGGTGGCTCAGTCGTTAAGCGTCTGCCTTCGGCTCAGGTCATGATCCCAGGGTCCTGGGATCGAGCCCCACATCGGGCTCCCTGCTCCGTGGGAAGCCTGCTTCTCCCTCTCCCACTCCCCCTGCTTGTGTTCCCTCTCTCGCTGTGTCTCTCTCTGTCAAATAAATAAATAAAATCTTTAAATGCATATTGCCCTTCAGTAATTTTGCACCCTGCTGCCAGGCACATCACACTTCCGCCTTCATTATATCTCTGCCTTGCTCAAGAACTTATTGTCGTAATAACAAAAAGAACCTATGATGACTGGCATTGTCTAATATATCAACCCAAATCTGGTGGTTGGCGTTCAGAGAGCCCCAATTCTGGTTGCAGCCACCAAGCAGCCTTCTCTCTGCGAATCACACAGATTCTGAAAAATGACTTCCTGATGGTTTTAATACAGACCTCGTCTGTCACTCTCTTCATGCTCCTATGTATGCTGTCTTCTCTTCCCACTACTTCCTGATGCCTCAGATCCTCTCCTCTTTCCTCCTTCCGGTCCGGGTTTTACTAGCCCTATAAGGTGAAGCTCAAACTCCACTCCATTCCAAACTGTTCTCTCTCCTATTTCAACTCAAGGAGCAAATATGTTCACCTCATGTGTTAGCCCTGGGGCTTGCGTGATCTCGCTTTGTTGCCTAAAAGTCTTGTTTCTCCTGAAAGAATGTAAGCTTTTGGGGGCTGACTGTGAACTGCCTCTCCACACAGGAACTTGTGCCCTACTAACATGCTATAGAAACACTCGCTGAGTTGGACTAGGAAAGAAAAAACGAACACAGAATAACAGTCCTCATCCAAATCCATTAAGGTTTATTGAATGAGGTTTTTTTCATTCTAGATTCAATTTTTATTATAGCCTCTTTAGTTAAACTTTGGTCATAAAAAAGGCATATTTTCTAGGGGCCCGAAAGATAACAGGTCTTCATTAATTTAGGTGAGACAAGGGAAGAGCGGACATTTAGGAACTGGATGAATTCCTTGGGCGTTAACCCTCGAGTCAATCACTTGTACAGGTAAGAGAATGTGGGGACTCATCTTTTTTTTTTTTTTTTTAAGATTTTATTTATTTATTTGACAGAGAGAGACAGCAAGAGAGGGAACACAAGCAGGGGGAGTGGGAGAGGGAGAAGCAGGCTTTCTGCCGAGCAGGGAGCCCAATGCGGGGCTCAATCCCAGGACCCTGGGATCATGACCTGAGCTGAAGGCAGATGCTTAACGACTGAGCCACCCAGGTGCCCCGGGACTCATCTTTAATGGGAGACACCGAGACCTTGGAAGATCCCCGTGATTTCAAATATCTCTGTAGTGTGCAGTTCTCTCCACAAATGTGTGCACCTTGATGAGAAAGGGGCTAGTGCCAAATTAGCTGCAGGTGTTGGCTCTTTAGCTGAGAAACTCACTTCAGTACAAAATCATAACCCAGCAAAAGGTCAGATTTACTACACGTTGCAAGCCTGTGATCTGCTCCTAAGCAGGCAAAACAAAAAAATACTAAGTTTATGGTGACGTGTCTCCTGTGCCATTTGTTGGAGCCATATTTCTCTTCCTGGAGGCAGCATGCTCCAGCTCCAGGGGCATAGATAGCCACAGCTGGGAGAGACCTCGAGTAAGTTTCTTCAGTTTCTCTAAGTCAGAGTTTCTTCACCTCTAAAGATGAAGCTATGAATACCAATTTCTGTCGGGTTGTTGCAAACGTTCCTTGTGCTGATACATGAGAAAGTGCCTGCCCACCGTAGGTCCTTAATAAATGGTGGCTATCTGAGAATTCTTTTGTGTTTGTTTTTGTCCAGTGACTTATCAGATGCCCTGGTCATCTTCCAGCTCTATGAAAAGATTAAAGTCCCTGTTGATTGGAACAGAGTAAACAAACCACCCTACCCCAAACTGGGGGGCAACATGAAGAAGGTAAACAATGACTCTTCAGATGTTCCAACAGGCAGGTGAAGTCATAAGCCTGCAAGGGCACCCTGTGAATACTTTATTAGGAGGCCAAACTTAGATAAGTAATGTTTATCCAGGGATTAAATTATAGCACAGCAATCAGAAGCCTGAATGGTTTCATTAAAGTGAGTCCATTATTTCAGTTGATTACTTATTTATAATTCCATGTTGGATGTCTTTAAACATTATGATGTAAAAATTCTAATTAAGATAATTAGTGCAAGCAGAGCCACAGGGTCGCTTTTCCACCAGCAGGATCCTTATTCTAATTTCCTAAAGAATTAGAGCTTTGTACTGACAGTTTGACTTGTACAAATAGTTTGTCTAATGTCAACACAGTGGGAACATACTGTTTTGTAAAAGCAGCGATGTGGTTGGCACACATATTTCTCACCATTCCTTGTCTTTTTGGCTCTTAATGATCCAAGCGTAGCCACGGGAATACCTCCCTGTCCCACATGTCAGCCCATTATGTGCATGTAGGATGGAGAATCCAGATTTTCCATGACAATCTCCATGCATTCAGCTGTTTCAGGAATACCATGAACAGGTAACTGAGCATGGCCCTCTATTTCTGGAGTGTGATATAGCCATGACAGTGTTCATAATAATTCATTTTGGTTTTGCACTTAGACTACACTATGAATATGTTTTGGTGGAAGTGAGGGGTTCTATTTAAAAAAAAAAAAAATAGATGGGAAATTCTTGGACTAGTTTAGAACCCTAGCATTGCAGAACCAGGCAAGATTTGAGAGATCATTGAGAGATCATTCAGCCTGACAACATTTATTTCATTTTGTGTCTTTATTTTTAGTATCTTGTATTTCTCATCATAGAGATGATGACATTAGAATGTTTTCCTTCTTGCTCATTAACAGCTTGAAAATTGTAACTATGCAGTAGAGTTGGGGAAGAATCAAGCTAAGTTCTCCCTGGTTGGCATCGGGGGACAAGATCTCAATGAAGGAAACCGCACTCTAACATTAGCCTTGATTTGGCAGTTAATGAGAAGGTAACGTAACTCAGGGAAATGACTTTTTGTTGAGTATATTATTGACCTGGAAACATACTAGCAAATGTTCAGGAATGTGGTTTGAACCAGCAAAATGATATTTTAAGCTAAACTTAAAACCAAAGGAGTGTTTTGTTATTTTCCTGTTCTGTTTTGTTTTGTTTTGTTTCTTTTCAGGTCATTTAAGTTTTCTTTCAGGTAGTTTGAAGCTTTTTTATTAGATTCCTAAACATTTTAGATGGTTTTGTCCTCTTAATGAATCACCCCATTTTCATTATGGTGTGACCCTCTTTATTCCTGGTAATATTTTCTTTGAAATCTACTTTTTCTAATGTTAATATAGCCACTCCAGCTTTCTCTTGATTAATTTTAGCATACATGTCTTTTTCCAACCTTTTATTTTTAGATTTGTGTAAATAGTCAATTATCTTTTAAAGAGGCTTTCCAAATATGAGGGAAATGTGCTGTATGTACTATACTTACCCATTTGCCATTTCCAGTGCTTTTCCATGGTGTAGATCCAGATTTCCATGATATCATTTGCCTTCTCTCTGAAATATTTCTAACAGTGTAGATCTGCTGGGGAGGAAGCATTCTAGCTTCTAGATGTCTAAAAAGTCTTTATTTCATTTTTCTTTTTTTTTTTTTTTTAAGATTTTATGTATTTATTTGAGAGAGAGAGAATGAGAGAGAGAGAGCACATGAGAGGGGGGAGGGCCAGAGGGAGAAGCAGACTCCCTGCCAAGCAGGGAGCCCGATGCGGGACTCAATCCAGGGACTCCAGGATCATGACCTGAGCTGAAGGCAGTCGCTTAACCAACTGAGCCACCCAGGCGCCCCTCATTTTTCATTTTTGAAAGATATTTTCTCTGTGGAATTCTAGATCGAAAGTTTTTTTCTTACAGTTCTTTAAAGATAGTGTTCTTTGCCTTCTGGCTTGCATTGTTTCCGATGATAAATCTGTTGTCATTCTTTTTTTTTTTTTTAAGATTTTATTTATCTATTTGAGAGAGAGAATGAGAGAGAGAGAGCGCGCGCATGAGGGGGGGAGGGTCAGAGAGAGAAGCAGACTCCCTGCCGAGCAGGGAGCCCGATGCGGGACTCGATCCTGGGACTCCAGATCATGACCTGAGCCAAAGGCAGTCGCTTAACCAACTGAGCCACCCAGCCGCCCTCTGTTGTCATTCTTATCTTGATTCCTTGGTATATAATGTCTTTTTTCTCTAGCTTTCAGATTTTCTCTTTACCACTGTTTTTAAGCAAGTGGATTATAATGGGCTTTGGTCTTTCGCATGCTTGAGGTTTGTTGAACTTCTTGAATCTGTGGGTTTGTAATGTTCATCAAATATGGAAAACTTTTGGTCTTTATTTCCTCAAATATATTTCCTGTACAACTCACCCCAGTTTGTTCTGGGGGGACTCCGGGTACATACCTATTTGGTCATTTGAAGTTGTCCCAAGGTTCATTGATACTCTATTCATTTTTCCCCTCTGTTTGATTTTTCCTCTCTCTGTTTCATATGGGATAATTTCTATTGCTTGGCCTGCAAATTCACTAATCTCTTCTTCTGTAATGTCTAATCTTGTATCAGTCCCATCCGGTGTATATATTTTTTTTTTATCTCAGACGTTACAGTTTTCAGGTATAAAAATTTTGGGTCTTTTCAGTGTCCCCCATGTCTCTTTCTTCCACCTTCTTGAACATATAGAACATAATTATAGTAGCTGTTATTTCTGGGTCTGATTCTATTAATTGATTTTTATCCTCATTTTGGGTCATATTTTACTGCTTCTTTGCATGCCTACTAATTTTTTATTGTATGTGAGGCATTGTGAATTTCACCTTGCTGTGTGCTGATATTTCTGTATTCCTTTAAATAGTCTTGAATTTTGTCCTGGGATGCAGTTACTTAAACACAGTCTGATCCTTTTGAGGCTTATTTAAAGTTTAAATAGTCTTGAGCTAATTTTGTCTCTCAGTACTGAGATAATCTCCTCTGAGTATTGAACTTGATGCTTCAGGTATCGTGAGGTGTTTCTACTCTGACTGGTGGGAACCAAATTATTTCCAGTGCTGTGTTTGTTCTGAGAATCATTCTGCTCATTCGTTTCTGACAGTTCTTGTCCCAGTCTCTGGTAGTTTGCTCACACACATGCATTGAGTAATACTCAGCTAAAGACTTATGACAAACCCTCTGAAGATGTCTGGAGCTTTCTTTCTAGATGACTCTTTCCTCTCCAGGCAGCTCTCTCCTCTCTGGTATTCTGCCCCACAAATTTCAGGCACCTTGGTTTGCTTGAGTTCTCAATCCTGTCCTCTCAACTCAGGGGGACTGCTATGCTCTGCTCGGGTTCTCTCTCTCTCTCTCTGCACTACAGTCTTAGGGCTCACCAGGTTTGCTTTCCTTCTTTCAGGGACCACTGTTTTGTGCTTACTTTGTCCAGTAAGGCAGAAGGGTAAGGCCAGTCCCCGTTACCACACCATGGCCCGAAGCAGAATTTCCTGCTAGTTCATCACAAGACTATTTTAGATACCTTTTAGAGTTGAATTAATGTGAGAGCCTTTGACAAGGTAGAATGTAATATATAAATAGAAAATACAAGAAAAGTAAACGATTTTTGGTGCAAAAGCATGAGCTTGGGAGGAATTTAAGATAGCAAATCTTTAAGTGTAAAATAGTTTGCTTTTAAATGCTTCACTCTTTCCCCCTATCCTGGTGGCCTTGACCAGGCAGAAATCTTACATCCCTTTATTAGAGCCTATGTCACTGTGACTTAATTCATTTTCTACCTGGAAGGAAGTTCCAGAAACCACATGTCACATTACATGATGTCTCACAAGTGAATGGCAAAGACAAGGTGTGTAGTGTCTCTAGGCACTTCAGCTTTATTCCCAAGACACTGTCTCTAGGTCCTGATACTCATAATGGTCCTCTAAGTATGTCAGTGTTTCCAGGTGATGTGGTATAATCAGAAGTGATCATGATGGAGTTTGCTACCTGATTCACACTTGCTTTACCAAGTATAGCGCTCTACTACTCATCTCTAAACTGGGGTCTCCTTGAAGTTTAAAGGCAGATGTCATAAGGCTTTTCTGGGACAGAAAACTCCAGAGCTAAAGGAACTTGAGCCCCATCTTCTATCTTGCTGCATACATCTAGGATGTCACTGAAAGCCCCTAAGGGCTGCCGCACCAGTGTATTTTCAGAAACGTGTGACCTAGTCTCTATTGTCTTTCATGTGTGTTTTTAATTCTTAATAGACTGACTTGGGCTACTGATTGCTTTAAAAAACAAAACAGATCTTTCTAGTTGCAATGGTTAAGTTGACTTTTGGGTTTGGATATGAGATAATCTTTGATATTTTCTCTTTTAATGATAAAAAAAAAAAAACCCTCAGGCCAACTCTAAGCCATTTTGAATTTCATGATACCTGAAAATCACCTTGTAATATCATCTTTGTTCTGTAATCTTATAGAAACGTGGCCCGATGTTGTACTTGATAGCTGGTTTATATACTATAAGGTCTAGACTGCAGCCTGCTGTCCCTACCTGGCTAATCATTCACATTTCTCATGAGTGTTTACTCAAGAATGGTGCATATAAGAAAGTGGACAGAGAAATACATTACTGTTGAAGGCGATGGAATGACTGATAATTATGTAAATGCCACCAGAGGGGATCTTTTTCCTCTCTGTGCCACACATTAACAGATCTATTGAATTTAGAGCTAGTTCTAGCTGGAATTTATTTCATTGGATTGCACAGATGTGCTAATTTGGCCATTTATCTGGACAATAAATGGAGTGTCATTTTCTCCCCCTAAGAACAAATGAGAGATGTGTGCTTAAACCTCCGTCTCCCCTTCAGGAGCCTGGAAATCGTTCTCAGGTTAGAAAGCTGGCAAACGGTGTATGTATAAATTTGGAGACAGAAGCTAGAAAGAAGGAAGCTGCCAGCAGACGGCGGTGTCAGACTCCAGCAAATGAACAAAGAGGCAGGCAAATGAGAAATTCACCCCAGATCAAACAGGCTGTGGACCGTGAATTTGGGTTAGGTCCTTGCAAAACAAAACACCATGGTTGGTCCCTCTGGGTCAAATGTTAAATAAATCAAACAAGCATTGGAAGGCAGGAAGGCAAGCAAGTAATAATCGCAGCCCCTCCGGCGCTGCGCATGCACACCTCATCCATCCTCTTCTGTTGAATCGGGCACTGGCTGAAGCTAAGGCTCGTGACACCCTTTCACTGTGACCGATGGTTTCTCAGCACAGGGCAGTGTGCAAGCACCAGTGATACTGGGGATCCTGTCTGGAGGTTCCAGTTAATAAAAGCACTGTTGCCCTAAAACATGTTTGATGGTATGGAGTGATTATCTCACAAGGAAAATCCTAGGTAAACCCGGGCCACATTGATTTTTGTTTTACATTTTGAATCTATAGCTAGTGCTTTTAGTGGACTGTCCAGAGTGGAGACTCCAACCTAATTCTCTCCTTTCTTCCCTTTGTTTTTACCGTTGTACTTACAGGTGGGTATACGATTCCATTTAAACCACCACACCTCCCTTGAGGTGGGCGAAGGGCAATTTTGTACTCACCAGAACCCTGTGCCACCATGAGGGACCGTACTCAGACCCCTAATGCAGCCAGCTGCCTCCATGCTTTTCTGTATGTCTCTCAGTTTCTCTGGTCCTCGGTGGCTTTTTGTGTTTGCACAGATAGATTTTTGTATTGAGGTGAGCCTGTGTATACCGGTTTCTTCCCTAGCTTCTGTCCACTTGAGAGTGTTGTCAGGGAGGAAGAATTTATTCTGCCTTTCAGGGTCCTTCTAGCCAGCATAGGAATCAAACTGACATGAGACAGATTAATAGGAGAAAAGCAAATTTAATTTTGTATGAACAGGAAACCACACAGACGTGGAAATTCCAAAGACGGTCAGGCGAAATGAAGTTGTACATCATTCGGGACTAAGGAGAAGGGGTAGGGGTCTGGGACTTCAAAGGAAAGGAATGTAATTCACAGGAAGATGAAGAGAGTAAATGTTTGGTAAACGGATGTTTGGTGGGGCCACTCAGAAACATGGGACATAGAGAACTTTGATCAAACAGGCCTTGCTAGGTTCCCCCCTGTCTACCATACGTCGTTCATGGTATAATGCAATTATCTATGTTGATAGCTCTCTTCCTGGAGTAGGTCCTCTATCTAAATTCTTTTTGGCAGGTCTGGAGGGAGGTAAAGAGCTTTTCCTGAATCTGCTGGGTTTTGATTGCTTTTAAGTCAAAATAATCTTCATGCCCTTGGCCCCTACACTGTCAACAAAGCAGTATGGACATCCTGACAAAGGGAAGTGAGAATTCACCCCTGAGACGAGTGGAGCCTCTAGCAGATCAGACTCCATTTGTCCCATGAGGCAGTACATAGACATGACGGATGAAGTGTGCACTCACCTGCCTTTTCTTACCACGTTCACCAGGCGGAAATGCTTCACTGTTAACGGTAAAGGCTTATAACTCAATACCCATGCTTCCTATCAGGAAACAAGAAGCCAGTGATGCCATAAAACATCATCTCAAGAACTGATCAGAACTGGGGCCTTTTTCCAGGATAGGATTATTTTGAAAATCTACCTGAGCCTTATCCCATTCATACCCATTAATTCCTTAGGCTTTGGTCCCATCTCTGGGCCCAAACTAAGTATTTCTCACCTTGACTTTCTCCTTGCTTTCCCTGGGAGAAAGTTATACTAGTTATTGCACCTACCACTCTACTCTTTGATTTATTAGAGCTTGAAGCATCTTTTTTTTTTTTTTAAGATTTTATTTATTTGATAGAGACACAGTGAGAGAGGGAACACAAGCAGGGGGAGTGGGAGAGGGAGAAGCAGGCTTCCTGCTGAGCAGGGAGCCCAATGAGGGACTAGATCCCAAGATCCTGAGATCACGACCCGAGCCGAAGGCAGATGCCCGACTACTGAGTCACCCAGGCCCCCCTTGAAGCATCTTTTTAATCTTTTCCCCAAAAAACCCAATTCTCATAACAGTATGCATCTAAGGTGATTCTTAGGCTCAGACTAAAGATTAACTGGTCTGTGTATTCCTAATATTTCCACTTTTATGGTATAAGAAGGGAACTCTTTTCTCTTTTTCCTTTATTATGTTGGCCCCTTGGGTTTTTCTAACATTGACTTGTCCCTCCATTTTTGTGGTTCCTTTAAGAAAAGTGTCACGGGTTTGAATCTTTGCTTTGCTTTCCCTCTCTTCTGCTTTCTCTTCCTACTCAGAGCAATGACAGTGCTTAGAAGGAGGCATTTGCTCTGCATCTCACAATAATAACCACAAAGCTACATTTTAAATTATATTCTAAAAGGAAATAATGTTGTTTTTATTTTATTTTTTCCTTGCAAATGTAATGGTGTCCAGGCTATCTTCTGAGGCATACCTAGAAAGAAAGGAACATTTGTACCCTGGCTACTTTCTGTGTTACCGAATTCCTTAGCGACTTTTTTCCAGAAATCATTCTTGATTTTGTTCAGGTACACGTTGAATATTCTTGAAGAAATTGGAGGCGGGCAGAAGGTCAATGATGACATTATTGTCAACTGGGTGAATGAAACATTGAAGGAAGCAGCAAAAAGTTCATCCATCTCTAGTTTCAAGGTAAAAAGTCTTAGTCTACTGCTCACGGCCACCTGAGCTCTATGCTTATCTTTATTGTTTTCACTCTGTTTTAAAGTGACCTTGAGTGTGAGGTGTCTGAGGCTCCCCCTCCAATTTTGATTTTGCTTGAATGACCCATTACTGTTTTGGTGTTCACGGGCCATTTCATTGACAAATTTCTTGTCACTTTCTCCTGTAACAACTAATTTTAAAAACCCATCATTTTAAACCCATTGTTTTAGGCATTTTTCTTCCAAAGTAACATAAAATACGATAATATTTTTTAAATGCACACAGCTTCATGATTCAGATTATGATCTTAATGATGGTGGAATATAAAATGCTAAAAGATCTCCCTCGTGGTGTTTTTTGGGGAAAAGCAGTTGTATACTTGTACCCAAATCCCATTTTTATTAAAAACTGCATTATACTTTATTAAATTTCTTAACTCATGTTTCATACATTAGCTGGATCCTTCCTCTAGGGACTTGCGCACTTGATTCATGTCATAATGTCTGTGCCATCTTAACTATGGTTTTTTTGTTTTGTTTTGTTTTAAAGGTCAGGAATTAGGGGGAGGGATCCCTTCAGAGTTTGTATTAACACGATTGGTGAGGCAGTTTGTCATGCTTCAGTCTTCTGCTTCAAAGTCAAGAAAAAAAAAATTAAAATTTCACCCACCAAAAAGAGCAGACAGTATTTCTGAGTTGTGCTCTACCAGGAGCGTCCACTCCCTGTGAGCTCATCACAGATAATGGCCGCCTTTGTCTCTCCTCTAGCTTACCCTTCAGTCTGAAGAGCTGAGCAGAGGTAGGAGCAGAGAGGCTGGTGAGAGGTGTGAGCAAGTTCTTCCAAAAAAAAAAAAAAAAAAGATTTGGAAGGGCAGACTTTGTCTGGACTCTGCTGTTGCAGCAAGGAAGCAGCTATAGAAAATATATAAATGAATGGGCATGGCTGTGTTCCAATAAAACTTTATTTATAAAAGCAGACAACAGGCCAAATCTGGGAGCACTCTCAATAGGGACTGTGCCCTGAGCACCAGGGGCTCCTTGTTTGTAATGCCTCGTGTCAGCTCACCAACATCGTGAAGGCAGCTTTACTGGCTACCTTATTTTATAGGTAAGGAAACGAGCTCAAGTGACTGAGGTTACAGCTAGTATTTGCAGGAGATGATCCATCAGTGAGCAGAAAGCGCCTTTACCTGCGAGGGCAGGTTACAGAGCAGCGTGTAGCCAGGGTCACTGAAGCCTTACCTGCAGCGCTTGGGTTGGTAGCCCGGGGGTGCAATCTCTCCATACGACAGCAGCCACTGCCGCCCATTAGGGCGCCCTGTGGCTTCCGGGCTGTTCTCGTGGGGACTCACTCTTGAGAATGTTCGACAGCTCTTTTACTCCTTGTGTCGCTCTGGGCTAATTTTCTCCTGTCTTCTCATAAAGTCATTATAGAATTGATTAAGTAAAAAAAAAAAAATAAATAAAACACAAAAGGAAAATGTCCAATTAGCCCCACATTCCTTTTAAGTGAAACCCTTAAAAAAAAAAAAATGAACACAGTTCACTCTTGATTAACCATTTTGGAACTAGTCCTGGTCCCCCCTGCCCCCCAATCTATGCTAGCGACCTCTGCCTGTCAGCACTTTGACAAGACTGTGGGCAGAAAGCAGGGGAGGAGGCCAAACTCAGATCCCTCCATTTTGCTTCCCTCGTGGCTCTTCAAAAGATTCTGTGGAGATAGAAGCTCAGGCTAATGTTGGAAATTAGATTACGATTACATAGTGATTTTATTTTATTTTATTTTAAAGATTTTATTTATTTATATGACAGAGAGACACAGCGAGACAGGGAACACAAGCAGGGGGAGTGGGAGAGGGAGAAGCAGGCTTCCCGCGGAGCAAGGAGCCCGATGCGGGGCTCGATCCCAGGACCCTGGGACCATGACCTGAGCCGAAGGCAGACGCGTAACGACTGAGCCACCCAGGCGCCCCGATTACATAGTGATTTTAATTTTGTAATAGTCCTCACATTACCGAGGAGTAAATAAAAATGGACCCATTATATTTTTTAAAATATCATTCCTCTCCTCCAGAGGACCGATGCTAGAGACCTAGCATCTCGCAGGGGTCCTGTAGCTTGTTCTTGCTAAGAATGCATTCTGATTTGAACCCTCAAGGTGTGCAGTGTTTGGATTTGACTGTGCTCAGAGGGTCACGCGCAGTCGCCTCTCCATGCATGCACTCAGGTGCCCGGGAGAGGGGACAGCAGACGAGAGGACTCGCAGCTCTAGGCGTGAACATGCAAATGTTTTCAATGCCAAAGAAAGAGCTCACGCTCTTAAGTCGGACTTCCTAGGTTCAAATGCCAGCCCGACCACTTACCAGTAAGTCACCGAACCTCAGAAACTCCCTTTACACACTGTCCATTAAGAGGAGATGCCTAGACCTGAGGCTGGTGGTGACACCTGAGGTAACCTACGAGAAGTTCTGGGCAAACCGTGAGGCACTGACCGGTACTAGTTAGTGTCATTGCATATTAATCACACTGCCGTAACCGCCTCCTTGGACCTACAGATGCTATTCTTTCCCTGAGGTCTCCAGGAAAGGAGCATGTGCTTCATGAAGCTCCTGCCCAGCTGGGTCCTCATCACGATCCCTGCCAGTCAGCTCCGGGATGTCCTACAAACTTCCTTCCATTCACTCCGTGAGAACCACTCCCTGCCTGTTGGCAGACAGTGGGTTTCCTCCACTTACAGAGCCCCTAGGAACTTGGTGACACCCCTGCCTACAGAAACTACAGCTGACTTGAAACCCCATGTGGAACGCTGTGGCATTTCCCAGACCAGGCTATATATCTTTCATATTTAAGAGGGGAGAACCGCCTACTTCCTTTGAGCTGAACAGAAGTAACTGGGGGACATACTGATGAAACTAACTCTTTCTCTCTGTGCAGGACCCAAAGATTAGCACAAGTCTGCCTGTTCTGGATCTCATTGATGCCATTCAACCAGGTTCCATCAACTATGACCTTCTGAAGACAGAAAACCTGAATGACGACGAGAAACTCAACAATGCAAAGTACGTAAATAAACCTGAGGCCAGGGAGAGGAGGACCCAACTGGCAACTGGATAGCTGTAAAGTCTGTTGCTTGTGTCTTTGTGCAAATAGTTTATTGCACTATTTGCTTTTTCTTCTCATTACTTAATGTGTCCCATCGTCATTACTTTAGATATTGTACAATAGCAGTTTAAGACTCCTAGTGTTAGAATGGGAGCAAGATAGAGAACAAGAATATTCTTCCAGTTGATAAGCAAGCCTATAGTTTCATAAAACCCATTTCCTAATTGTAATCTATCAGAGACTTCCTAAATAAAGTCCATGCCAGGCCCAAATATAAACACCCCATTTGTGATTACCCATGGATATGACTGGGCAGGACTTGGGTTCAAGACCAGTCTGTATGAGCTTGGGAGCAGCTGCTTGAGGGCAGCCTTACCATATAGAGTGACGATCAGCATACTACAGTCTGTGAGCCAAATTTGGATGGTTGTCTGCTTTTATAAAGTTTTACTGGAATAGCCATGCCTGTTCATTTATATATTTTCTCTAGCTGCTTCCCTGCTAGAAGGGCAGCACTGAGTAGTTGTGACAAAGCCCACAAAGCCTAAAGTATTTACTACCTGTTTTTTTATGGAAAGTTTGCTGACCGATATGCTGGAGTGGTGCCTTTCTCGGAGCAGGTTGTATTATTTGCTAGAGTTGTCCTAACCAAGTACCACAAACAGGGTAGCTTAAAACAACAGAAATGTATTCTCTCATAGTTGTGGAGGCTATAAGCACAAGACTGAGACGTTGGCAGGGTTGGTTCCTTCCGAGGTTGTGAGGGAGAATCTGTCCCTTGCCTCTCTCCTAGGTTCTGGTGATGGCCAGAGTCCTTGGCTTATAGATGCATCACTCCAGTCTCTGCCTCCATCTTCACATGACCTCCCCTATGTGCCTGTGACTTTACATGGCTGTCTTCCTTCTGTGTGTGTGTCTGGGTCTCTTCTTTTATGGGCACCAGTCATATTGGATTAGGGCCTCACCCTACTCCAGCATGGCCTCATCTTAACTATGAAACAACTTTCTTTCCAAAGAAGGTCATAATCAGAGTTACTAGGGGATAGAGCTTCCATATATCTTTTTTGGGGGGAGATGCAATTCAATCCATCAGAAAGTTCCAGAATTAACAAGTTGAATAGTGCCCAGCAGCCCTGTATATATATAAACTCAACAGTATTTTTCTTTCTGTTCCCAATTTGGGAAAGTCGGGGGCCTGTGTTCCTTGTATGCTGGAATTATAAATGGTAACTACAACAGATGGATGGGATAGATGGGGGATACAGGGTGCTATGGAAGAGACAGGAAGGGAAACAAAGCTCTACAAAGCAAATAACATCTAAGGTGAGATGAATTGAAGGGACAAGTAAGGAGGAGGGTAGAGGTAGACAGGTGAAGGAGGCAGAAAGAATACTCCAGGTAGAGGGAAGAATACGTAATGAAGACCCAGAAATTTAAAACAAAACAAAAGAGAACAAAAATGGGCCTAGTTGTTCAAGGGGAATGTGATTAGGTTTAAAGAACTTAAAGTTCCTTAAATTAGTTTACAGAGCCCAAGGTCTTACAATTGCTAAGTGGTTCAGCTGAGGTTCAAAGTCTGACATCAGAGCCCAGCCTCCCAAGCACTAGTCTCTATGGGCATGATGCAAAATTCCTTAGAAAAATGGGTAAAAGGGATTATACAAGATGCTAAAAATGGTTATGTTTTGGTGGCAAGATTTGCATGATTTTTTGAAGCTCTTTTTTCTAATTTTTCAGCAACTTCCCTCCTATATTTTATAATAGAAAAGTACATTTTTAGTTCATTAATAATTAACATAGAAGAAGTGATTGAGAAATGGGCAAGGAGAAAGAATGGGGACTATGCCTGCCTGATGCTTTTCATTTACTATGATCGACAGAGGAAGAATAAAGTTAGTTTACAGAGCAGAAGGAGTAATGGGGCTGTGGGTAGAATGGAGGATCTTTCGAGTAGTCATTGTAAGAGGTTACTAGATAATAAATGAAGTGAATAAAAGAAGTGCCAGGTAGTAGTGTGGGCTCATTTGAAAATAGATTACAACTCATAAAAATTATCTTCATATAATTAAAAAGCGAGCAAAATGTTCCAATGGAGCCATAATAATCTTATGTGGAAAATGTGTAGTATAAAACTCTGGCTATACTAATATTGTAGTAACATAAATAAATACATGCCTATGTGGGCAAGGACTGGAATGGAACAAAGAATAAAGCTGATGTGTGAGGTCGAAGCATGACAGATGCATCTCCCCTCTTTTCTTCCTTGTAAAAATGTTCCTGTGGTGGAAATGGAGTCTGCCAACTTTTCCCCGCGCACATTCTGATTCAGTTCTATGACTTTTTCTGCTGTTCTACGGCCCAAGAGAACACTCATGGTGAAGGCATCAAAAGTGGCAAGAGCTAAGGGGGTCTCTACAGACAAATAATAAATTTGGTAATTATCATGAGTCTAGACAGCAAATCTGATAGAGTCAGGAGCTTTGTTGGGCCAAGATTTGCCCACAAAAGTGGGAGGATGCCATGACTGACTCCAGCTATTGCAAGAATGAGTTCTGCAGAGTATCTACGATGGGGTATGTGGTGTGTGGTACATGGTATGCGGTATGTGGAACGGCAATAACTATGATCCTGAGGGATCCCCTTCACACTTTGTTGCTCAGGCTCTCCTCATTCTTCCTCTTTTCTCCCTTTTAGGTATGCCATTTCTATGGCCCGAAAAATTGGTGCCAGAGTGTACGCCCTTCCAGAAGACCTGGTCGAAGTGAACCCCAAAATGGTCATGACAGTGTTTGCTTGCCTCATGGGGAAAGGAATGAAGAGGGTGTAAATCCCAGTGGGGAGGTGACACGCACATTCCTGATTGCTCAGCGTGGGATGCCCACAGGAAGCATGGGGATGATTGAAGCCATTCCAAAGTTTTCAACTTGGTGACATTATACAGGATTCCAAAAAGTGTATGTTTATTAAGCCAGTTAGCCTCTCCTGTATTTAACAAAAATGCTTCATTCTTTGCAAACAAACAAACAAAACCCTCTTACAAATCTTTCTTATTGTTGACTTTATTGCTTCTTGAAAATCTAGAGGAAAAAGAAAAAAAAAACTTATCTTCCAGGCACCCTTCCTGCTTTTGCCATTAGTCAAATATAGAAGCTGCAGTGTTACTAATTTTAACAATATTTCAAACCGGTTTAATTTGGCTGCCTTTTTTGTTCAAGGTGAGAGCCAGGAGGGGGGAATCATCCAACCAGTCCTAAAGCCTGTTTCTGGAAGCCAGCATTTGATCTGTTACAAGCCTCTCCTTCTGTCCCCCTTCTCCTACAGTCTGTCTCCCGTGGCTTTGCTTTACACTCGGTCAGAACTATGCCTCCTCTGTGGCCCACCTCTGCTGCCCATCCTCATGCCTGAGTATCTGACAGATCAGTCAGGCTGTTGGGGTCCCAAGAGTCAGTGGTGACTTGCAGAAGTAAGACATCCTCAGAGCCTCTCCTCAGAACTTGTGTCCCAAATGTCATAAATTTTGGTTTTATCAGCCAATAGGAAGCTTCTGTTTTTTAACTCTACGATTTGGGCTCAGACCAGGTCTAACATCTTGAATACTGTGCCTTCAGAGAGATTCTTTTTTAACTAGGCAGGTTACATCCAAGGAGGGTGTAATTGAGTATCATACCACTAGGGGGCAGTGTGGAGCCACAACAAAGCCTCTATCCTTCCAGGTCCTGCCTCTCCACGCTAAGTTTAGCCCTGCATGTTAGATCTCCTTGTGGTATGGCTATGTATCTGGTGACTGGAAGCAATTCGGCTCGGCTTTCATTTGCTCTTAGATCTTAGTACATCTGATTGCTGCAAGGCCATATTATCAATGTTTACTTTTTTGGTAGTGTAGAAGCTTTTTGCCACCCCCAAGCTCAGGGGGCCACATGTGCCAATGAACAGCGCCCCCACCACACCCCCTGACACCCCCCCCACACAGAGTCACATACATATGACATTTAAAGAATTCTGAAACAAAACCAGAGGAGCAGTGTGAATTTGAGCAGCTGTAATAGATGATACGATTTCCATGAAAACCTACCTAAGGCTAAGAAGCAACAGAGCCTTGTGAACCAACACTAGACTCCCTCCGTCACGGTAACAGGGCTCATCAACGAGGTGTCCTCTTCAGGGACGGCATTAATGGAACTTAGCCATTTTTCAAAGCAATTGAGATGCCTCGCCCTGGCTCTTTTCCTCCACAGCACGTTCGAGAAGCCAGTCTGTGGCCTCTCCTAGCCCATAATTTGTATTTCTTCTGTATCTGAATACAAAGTGGTTGGCTTCATCTTAGACTGAACTTAATGTAGCCTCAGATGATTCTCCCCCACCTGCCTCCAGGAAGACTGTTACTGCCTTAACGGAAAATGAAGATAAAGTAATGCTCAAGATCTCTCCAAATAAAATGTTCCCTTTATGAGATGTCTCTGGATGTTTGCTTTTTCCGTTAGAATGTAGTATAACTTACTAATTACCTCATTCAGCCAACACGTGTTGAGTGCCTAATATGTGGTAGGCATTGTGCAAGGTTTTAGAAATATGCCTCTAAATAAGACAGGCATTGTGCTCAGCTGATCAGGTTCAATAAACTGTCAGGTGTGATAAGTGATAGATAAGGGCAGGGTGAGCTTATAACAGTCTAAGGAGAAATATTTTAGCTAAAAACAGAAGAGTAAGCTGGTATTAGACACATTGACCCCAGTCATGAACAAAAACCAGATGTGGGGATTGGTGCAAGATGGCTTCTGGAGAGATTGGGGAAGGAATCTTTTTGGCTGGCAGTAACTGATGTCCGCTCTCTAGTCCTCACTTGGGGCGGCAGGCACCATGGGGGATGAGCATGGGGAGAACGCTGAGGAATTTCGCACCTGCCAGTATCCTTTCAGGTGGGCCACTGTGATGGAGAAGCATCCATTTGGTTACATCCTGACCAGCAGAGGATCCACACACCCACACGGCTGCTAGGAAGCTGGGTTTTTGTGCTTACACCATGAGTTGCTTACACCGTGAGTCCCAGCTTCACCAGCAGCTTCTTTCTGGAAGTGGCTCTTTCCTAGCCTGAACATTCCTGCAGCTTCCACACTTAGGAGGTAGCTGCCTTCTCTACTGATCAAGAGGCTACAAATCTTCAGTGTTCCTTTTTTGTACAAGACTGCCTTGATACATCACCTAACAGAAAGACTGACCAGGTACAGATGAGCAGAAACAGGTACTCTCAAGGAAAGAAAACTAAGGCTCTTGGAGAAGAGAAGGCTAATGGAAAATTTTTCTAAATTTAAAAGTTTGTTGGGGCGCCTGGGTGGCTCAGTTGTTAAGCGTCTGCCTTCAGCTCGGGTCATGATCCCGGGGTTCCAGGATGGAGCCCCGCATTGGGCTCCCTGCTCAGCGGGAAGCCTGCTTCTCCCTCTCCCACTCCCCCTGCTTGTGTTCCCTCTCTCGCGCTCTCTCTCTCTCTGTCAAATAAATAAAATCTTAAAAAAAAAAAAAAAAGTTTGTTAACATTTTAAATAGTCAATCCAAGTATGGCATCAGAAATTCAAATTGTACCAAAGGGGCTACAGTGGATAGGCCACCTTCCCACCTCTGTGTCTGGAGATACGCTTCGAAGCCACCTCCTATCACCTCACTGGAGCCAACTTTGTGAGCCTGTTGTTGAATCATTGTGAGCTTGCAATTGGCCACAATGGAGGTATTTACATCACAGCTGTGATCAAACTCTACACATAGGGTTTTTTCCTTATCCCCAGAGAGTTGGTTTATCAACCTACCACTCCCCCTTCCCCATCCCCCAGTTGTCCTCCTGATCAGCAGCCACTGTTACTAATTCTTTCTGTATCCTAGAAATATTTTATGCACATAATGCATACATACACAGACTTTTTTTATTACAAATGCTAGCGTTCCATACCCATCATTCTGCATCTCACTTTTTTCACTTAACACCATATCTTGGTGACTGTTCCATGTTGGTATGTATAGACAGGCCTCCATCCTTTCAGTGGGGTATAGTATTTTATTATATAGGATCCCAAACTGCATTTAACCAGGGGCTTATAAATAGATATTTTAGGCTGTTTGCCTCAGCAATAAGGCCGCTTAACAATACTATCTCCACTTCTTACACACAAAATGTTCATTTTAACTTGACAGATATTTATCAAGTTTCTGCTCTATCAAAGGTATTAACATCAGATAGTAAAACATAGCTCCTCAAGTTCCTTCAGATTATGTGACAAAACAGACCCTCGAGCTGATCCCAACTTCTCCATTTTATGCCTTTAGAAGCCTACTGATCCAGCAAGGAGATAACGGGCGCACACATGCACACACAAAACAAATTCATAAAGTATGGGAGCTCAGGGGAAAATTCATTCTGAATGAAGGGTTACCAAAGTTGGCAGAAGAAATGAAGTCCAACAAACGTGAAGGCAGGAACCATGCTTTACACACAATGCCAAGTGCTTTTCTAGATTTTTAATAACGTTTTAAATATTATTAAACATAATAAATGTTTTTAAAATGGATTCGTTTTAAACATAAATGTTTCCTGACCAGGAGAGATGCCAAACAGAGAGAGGTGGGGAAATGTGGTGAAACAGACTTACCTACCGAGATTTTAGAACGGAAGGGATTCCTGTGTGTCTGGAAATTACGACATTCGAGTCTGTCTGATGCAATGTGTTGGACTAGATGAGCTTTTAAAGTCTCAGCCAACTGAGTGATTTTATCCACCTACACAGACACAATCTAGTCTGTCTCTGGAAGCAGAACTGTGGTCTTGATTGTAAAAACTACATAGACTCAGCCTGTTGTACACAGCCCAGCTCAGAGAGATGCTTGATACAGGATAGACATTTCCCTGGATGGCTCCCGTTCCAACCTTCTTTACAGTTACTGTGCCTGTTGTCACACAGCAGCTGCTGAGATATTATGGACTTTTGTTCTCTGTCTACCCCAGTGACCCAATACACTTGGATTAAATGCTGGCAGCATTCTCTGTGAACTTGATGTCTTGCCCAGCACGTCCCTGCAAGCCTCATGATCCGGAAACCAGAGCTGATGCTCAGGACAAGTTAGCATTGACTGATCCTCTTGTGAAATCTAGTTACTTTGACAGTTTCCTAATAAAATTCCAGTAATAAAAGCAGCTGCCAAAGACTACACTTTACTCAGTGTCCTGTCTCCCTATTTCTGAAAGACAGAGTTTACCATCTGAGTTTGTACATGAGTGACCTCCCCAAAAAAATCAAAAGGAAAGAAAATTGTGTAAATGTTTTCTCATGTCTAAAGTCTGCATATATTTAATATCCACCTTTGTCAAACACAAAAACAGATAATCTAGTCAATACCCACTATCTCAACCTTAACAACTTGGGCTTGATAAAACAGCAATAATTTTTGTGATCTGGTATGTCAAAATTGGGGATTTCCATTTAAATAGGTATTTTGGTTAAGAGAGCTATCATATCATCTTTGGAATAGGAGCTTTTAGAGGATTAGAATACATACAAATATTTAATTTTAAAGCTATGTGTAATGCTCAAAGATAAACTCAAAATGGATGAAAGACCTAAATGTGAAACAGGAATCCATCAAAACCCTAGAGGAGAACACAGGCAGCAACCTCTTTGACCTCAGCTGCAGCAACTTCTTGCTAGACATGTCTCCAAAGGCAAGGGAAGCAAGGGCAAAAATTAACTATTGGGACTTCATCAAAATAAAAAGTTTTTGCACAACAAAGGAAATAGTCAACAAAACCAAAAGGCAACCGACAGAATGAGAGAAGATATTTGCAAATGTCTTATCAGATAAAGGGCTAGTATCCAAGATCTATAAAGAACTTATCAAACTCAACACCCAAAAAACAAATAATCCAGTCAAGAAATATGCAGAAGACATGTACAGACATTTCTCCAAAGAAGATATCCAAATGGCTAACAGACACATGAAAAAACGCTCCACATCACTTGGCATCAGGGAAATCCAAATCAAAACCTCAATGAGATACCACCTCACACCAGTCAGAATGGCTAAAATTAACAAGTCAGAAAACGACAGATGTTGGCGGGGATGTGGAGAAAGGGGAACCCTCCTACACTGTTGGTGGGAATGCAAGCTGGTGCAGCCACTCTGGAAAACAGCATGGAGGTTCCTCAAGAAGTTAAAAATAGAGCTACCCTATGACCCAGCAATTGCACTACTAGGTATTTACCCCAAAGATACAAATGTAGTGATCTGAAGGGGCATGTACACCCCAATGTTTACAGCAGCAATGTCCACAATAGCCAAACTATGGGAAGAGCCAAGATGTCCATCTACAGATGAATGGATAAAGAAGATGTGGTATATATATATATATATATATATATATATATATATACACACACACACATACACACACACAATGGAATATTATGCAGCCATCAGAACGGATGAATACTTATCATTACATCAATGGGATGGAACTACTGGGTATTATGCTGAACAAAATAAGTCAATCAGAGAAAGACATTTATATGGTTTTGCTCATATGTAGAATATAAGAACCAATGCAGAGGATCATAAGGGAAAGGAGGGAAAACTGAATGGGAAGTCATCAGAGAGGGAGACAAACCATGAGAGACTCTTAGCGCTAGGAAACAAAATGAGGGTTGCTGGAGGGGAGGGGGCTGGGGGGTTGGGGGAATTGGGTGATGGGCATTAAGGAGGGCTCATGATGTGATGAGCACTGGGTGTTATGTGCAACTGTTGGATTACTGAACTCTACATCTGAAACTAAAGATGTACTATATGTTGGCTAATTGAATTTAAATAAAAAATAATAAAGCTATGTGTAATGTAATGTAAAAGTTGATAATTTGGTAGGCATTCCTGGACTTGGCTAACCCAAGGGCCCAATGATGAGTCCCAAACGTTCCAACTTCCTTGCTCTAAGGGTAGTGTTCCGGCCAGGGGCACCTGGACACTGCTTAGCCCTTGCCACAAACACTATTAAATCAGAATCTGGGGGCGCCTGGATGGCTCAGTCGTTAAGCGTCTGCCTTCGGCTCAGGTCATGATCCCAGAGTCCTGGGATCGAGCCCTGCATCGAGCTCCTTGCTCCGCGGGAAGCCTGCTTCTCCCTCTCACGCTCCCCTTGCTTGTGTTCCCTCTCTCGCTGCCTCTCTCTCTGTCAAATAAATAAATAAAATCTTTAAAAAAAAAATCAGAAGCTGTATTTTAATAAGATTCCCAGTTAATTCATGTGCACATTAAAGCTTGAGAAACACTGTCCTAAAAGAATAGAAGCCTTCTTAAAAGACCTACAGTTGATAGGTAGTTAATTGAACCAGCTTCAAATTAAATTATACTTTCCCACTTACAGCAGACTCGAGAGATTAAAATAACTTTCCACTAACATTTTTCCATTATCAATCATTTTTTGAGGTAGCCAGAGTGGCTTTGCCCTTTATTGGGGTGTATTCCCCACCACATAGACTTGCCCTTTGCTGTCCCTCTCTCCATTGACCCCTCTTTTCCCTGTGGCACCCACTCCCAGGCACAGACCCAAGCTTTATCTCCTGGTCCTCCTGGGTACCTTTAATGTGCCTCTGGGTGCAGCCTTCTCTCACTGAATGCCTACGGCTGCCATTTTAATGCACCTGACCCAGTGCCATATCCCTGGTCTTCCCTCCTGTTCCTTCACCATCTACATCAAGCCTACTGGCTTTTCTCTCTGGAGCAATCTCTCTGTGGTTTCCAGTAACAGCAAGTAACGTACGAAACCAAACTGTCCCAAGGGGAGGGATCACAGCCCTCCAGAGCCTACTCTTTTCTCCCCCAAAACTTTGAAATGCACTTTGAAATGACTTTCTGGGGATATAGCTTCATCATTGTTATCTTTGCCAATTTTCTAGTGGCAAAGAGAGAGGAAAGTACCTTCCAAGTGAGCAACTACAATGTGGAAAGGTCCAGTGGGAGGAGGAGCCTGTTATCCTTGAGGAACTGAAAGACTAGTATGGCTGATGGGGAGTGAGACCCACCATACCACAAGAAACCAATGGTCTAGCAAAAGTTTAGTATGAGCCTCAGATATTTGGGGCACTTAAGAAACCCCTGGGGAGCTTGTTAAAACACAGATCTCCCAGATCCCACCACAAGATTCAGTGCCTATAGAGGTGGTGGGCCTGGGAATCTGCATTTTCCACAAATACCCTAGGAGAGTCCATGACTCACAGACCACACTTGGAGAAGCACTGGTCCAGAGCAGCTGTTCTCAACCCTGGCTGCACATTGAAATTATCTTGGGGGCTTTTAAAAAATGCTGACGCTTATGCCCCTCCCTCCAAGATTCTGATATAATTGACGTGATGGTGCAGCCTGGGCAGCCAGATATTTAAAAGATCTCCAAATGACTCCAATATGGGGTCAAGTTTGAGAAACACAGGTCTATAGCCTGGCGTACTCTTCAAAGGGCAGGGCTGGGTGAAGCATGTTAGAAAGTGGGGAGACCAATACAAGGGATGATGATTTATTTTTTTAAGATTTTATTTATTTGAGAGAGAGAGAGAGCTCAGGAGGAGGGGGAGAGGGAGAAGCAGGCTCCCCACTGAGCAGGGAGCCCAATGCGGTGCTCTATCCCAGGAGATCCCAGGACCCTGAGATCATGACCTGAGCTGAAGGCAGACGCTTAACCAACTGAGCCACCCAGGTGCCCCAAGGGATGATGATTTAGAAAGGGGGGGATGAAGGGATGGAAACTTCCAAAGACAAACCTTGCTCTGTTCACAATTTAACCATCCAGCCAACGTGCATTTGCCTGTCTGGGTGCCAAGTGAGCCCCTCGGTGGCCCAGGTCGCAGGCTCTTGCTAGCCAAAGCAAGGGAATAGGAACCTGAGATAGAGTTCTCTGCCTTCACACCTCAAATCCCCCTCTTCAATGACTTTGGAGATGGCATCATCCTTTCTCCCCTTTAGAAAGGTTTGGCCAGATATGCCAAACCTTTGTGCAAATTATAAAACTGCTTCACTCTTCATGAATAAACATGAGAGATAATGTATGGAGAGAAAAAACATTTATCAATTAAGTGTCTTCAAAACCTCCCAAGATTATGCGGCGTTAATGGCTGAATGATTTTGAAAGGAAAACTTGTAAATTGAAGTGCTCCTGAACTCATAATAAAAAGCCATTAAATTAATTGACTCTCTTAGCGCTTACCTAACAATAAGCCTGAGCTGTATATCCAAGTGAGGCCAGCCGAGATCTCTGTGGCATTTACCCTGATCCTCAGGCTGCTCCAGATGAGAGAAAGGCGAAGCAGACCAGTCCTCACAGGGGAAATTATCTTCTTACACAGTCTTAACAAAGGCTGAGGGTTAGGGCTCTTGAAGAAGCACTTGCCATTATTATTTTTGCCAGCTAATGTTCCGAAATGGCTGGAGAACAAATGTATAAATTAGATGGGTCCCAGGGGACATGATTCAAATAAATTGATCCCCCAGAACTAGATTGCCTTCTGGTGAGGTAACTCATCACCTAACTCTCTGGGAGCATCCAAGGAAGAGGAAGAGCTGTACCCAACGTCACGATGAGCTAGATAAAGCTCCGGGCAGAGAACATGTTGGGCCCCACCAACTCCCTTCCTGGTTTATCTTTTTAATATATGTGGGACATTTTGAGCACCTGTTTCTGCCAGTTACTTTCACATGTTATCCTACTGAATCCTTACAACAGCCCTTTGATGTAGGTTATTATTAATCTCATTTTTCAGAGGAGGAAACTGCCCCTCTGAGAGGCCTTATAAGAGATTTGCCGGGTGCCTGGGTGGTTCAGATGGTTAAGCGTCTGCCTTCGGCTCAGGTCATGATCCCAGGGTCCTGGGATCGAGTCCCGCATCGGGCTCCCTGCTCCTTGGGAGCCTGCTTCTCCCTCTGCCTCTCTCTCTCTCTCTCTCTGTCTCTCATGAATAAATAAAAATAAAAATAAGAGAGAGAGATTTACCTGTGAGCAAAGGGTGGAGTCCATCTGTCCAAACTTTGTGTTCTTTTCATTCTTCACAAGAGGTGCCAAGATCAGAAATCTCAAATAGAGATGCAGAACGAGGAAAAAGAACTTGTCTCCATTTTTTTTCTTTTTTCTTTCCTCCGTCCCTCATTCCCTCCCTCCCTCCCTGCTCCCTTCCTTCCTTTCTTCTTTCCTTCCTTCCTTCCTTCCTTTCATCTTTTTCCTTACAAAATAAATCCAACTCTTAAGTGTCAAGTTTGAGGCATTTTGGCTGTAAACAATCGTGTAATTACCACAACAATCAAAATACAGAATCTTTCCACCACTCCAAAAAAATTCTCCTGTACCTCTCTGCAAGTTGATCCCTTCCTCTCCAGCCCCAGCCCCTAACAACAACTACCCTATTTTCTGTCTCTATAGTTTTGCCTTTTATAGTGTGTCATATACACAGGATCATACACTATCAGTCTTGTACTATCTGCCAGTTTTACTTGACATGAGGCTTTTGAGATTTATCCATCTTGTTGCATGATCAGTAGGCTCTTCCTTTATACTGCTGAGGAGCATTTCTTTGTATGGATGTACCACAGTTTGTTCATTCATTCCCCAGTTGATGGACTTTGGATTGTTTCAAGTTTTCTTTTTCTTTCTTTCTTTCTTTTTTTCTTTCTTTCTTCTTCCTTTCTTTCTTTCTTTTTCTTTCTTTTCTTTCTTTCAATTATGAATAAAACAATCATGAAACACTCAACTTTTTGAATACACAGCTGCTATGAACATTCAGGTCTTGGCATAGACATTGTTTTCCTTTCACCTGGGTAAATACCCAGGAATTGAATTTCAGGGACATATATAGTAAGTATGTTTAACTTTATAAGAAATTACCAAACTTTTTCAAAATGGCTATACCATTTTGCATTCCCACAAGCAATGTATGAGAGTTCAAGGTGTTCCACATCCTCACTATTACTTTCTATTGTTCGCCTTTTTTCATTTAGCGAACTCGAGAGAATATATAGCCTGTGATCCAGTGGGGCACTCCAGAGGTGAGGAGTGACATATCATTGTGGTTTTAATTTGCATTTCCTCAATAATTAATGATGTTGAGTGTGTGATTACTGGCCATTTGTATATTTGGGAAAGTGTATAATCTGCTCATTAAAAAAATTGTTTTTGTCTTATTCTTGATTTATAAGTGTTCTTTATATATGTTTGATACAAGTCCCTTACCCAATATGTTTTGAAAATATTTTCTTTCAGTTCATAGCTTGTCCTTTCATTTTGTTAAAAGTGTCTTTTGAAAAACAAGTGCTTTTAATTTTGATGAAGTCCAGTTTTTCAAATTTTTCTTTTGTGATTTGTGTTTTTTTATGCTCTATCTAAAAAAATCTTTGCCTGACCCAAGTTCTTTGGGTTCAGCATAAGAAGCCCCCAGAGGAAAACAAAGGAAAGGAGGAAAGGGAGGTCAGAATTATTTTTCTTTCTATAAAAATTATTTTTCTCCTTCCCTGCAGGATTAGGAAAAACTGGTTGAGTCTCTCAATGAGAAGTCACAGTTCCTGTCTGTCAGCCCTCTGCATATGGCTCTATTTCCAGGTTCTTATCTTTTCAGTGCCTTGCTACTACTCGTCTTGGTGTACTCAGTGATCTTTTGTAATTTCCCTATATCCCGCCCACGTCAGTGTAAACAATACTTTTATTAAACTCTCCACAAACCAACCAAATTGAGTGTACCATCTTGCAATATTCACCAGGAAGTCTTCTTAGGTTCCACAAAACATTCTGACTCACAAAACCTTCACCAGCCTCCTTCAGCACCATTCACTCAGAGATGTATAAGATAGAAACCAAAGCCTGACACAAGATGATATCAGCAATTCCTGTTGCATTTGAGTAGGTCTTGGAGCAGTTCCTGAAACGCTCTACACAGCTTCCCAGGCTCCCCAAATGACATTTCAGATGTGAAGGAATGAGATTTATAGCTGGCAGGTGTAAGAATCACCCTGACTTAGAAGCCCCATGCCCCCAGTAGCCAACCTTTTGTAACAATTTCACAGGCCTGGATTCCTGGGTCCCTGTAGAGACATGCCCAGATACAAAAGTCATCACATTCACAGAAGCCTAAGGCTATGAAGTCCCAATCAGCTCATTTATGGTGTCTCCTAGCTCAGATACAATTTACCCAGCAGGGGTTATTTCTACCATAAACAATATTACCTTAAACTTAGTTGACATGTTACCTTCCTCAAGTTCTTAGGGGAACAGAGTGAGAAAGATAAGTGACAGTCACATTTTCATGCAGAAACATCTGTTCCCCACTGGATCACAGGCTATATATTCTCTGTATCTCCTTTTGTGTAAACTACCGTAGAAAAATGGTAGTATGCTAAAATCTTCCCTATGTTTTTATGCACCTGTGCTTGGTATTTCTATCACATTTTGCTTTTATATTTTAATGGTATTTTTCAACTCATAAAGTTTAATGACTGTTGTATATTAATTATACCTGTTATCGATCCCAATTGATCTTTGTCCTCCTTAATGCTTTTGTGTTGATTAAACTTGCTTTGTCTGATTTCAACACTACCACCTTTAAAAAATGAGTAAACTATTTTTTAGAGCAGTTTTAGGTTTACAGAAAGTTCATCAGAAAATACAGCGTTCCCACGTATCCCTCCCTCACCACACAGTTGCCCTTATTATTGCCATCTTAGTGGAGTTCGATTTGTTACAATTAATGAATCAATATTGATACAGTATTATTAACTAAAATCTACAGTTTACATTAGGGTTCACTCTTTGTGTTGTACATTCTATGGATTTTAGCAAACATGATGACATGTGTCCATCATTATAGTAACATACAGAAGAGTTTCACTGCCCTAAAAACCCTCTGTGTTTCCCTTATGTATCCTCCTTTCCTCCCCTCAGCCCGGTGCAACCACTGATCTTACTGTCTCTAGCTTTGCCTTTTCCAGAATGTCATATAGTACGTAGCCTTTTCAGATTGGCTTCTTCCACTTAGCAACATGCTTTTAAATTTCCTCCATGTATTTCTGTGGCTTGATAGCTCATTACTTTTTATTGCTCCACACTAGCTTTTGTTTCTGTTTTGTTGATGTCTCATTCTACATACCTCCTATTTTTAGCTTTTATAAATCGTTTTACTTTAGGTGTAAACATTATAAAAAGTGCAGAGTGGCTACCTGCTACTAGGGGAGAGGCAGGAGATCTGAGAGCTTTCTCCTAGGCTGCTGAAGGCTGAGGGCAGAGAGGAGAGTTGAGGGCAAATCCTGAGGCAATCAGACCCCAATCCCTGCTAAAGAGAAGGAATTGCTCCTGTTTTTAAGTACTTTGAGACTGTGGTAAATAAAATCTAATGAAAATAACAGCAAAGCCCAAACCCAGAACTGTAAGACACAAATGTTTGCTGTTTAAGCCATTCAGTCTATGGTATTCTGGCAGCAACACCCTGAACTGACTAGGACAATATATGATTCCATGTAGTTCTAAAACAAGCAAAATTAATCTATGGTGATAAAATCAGAACAGAGGCTGCTAGAATAGAGGGGAAATTGATTGGGAGGGATATGAAAGAACTTTCTGGAATGATGGAAATTTTCTATACTTGATAGAGGTGTGGGCTACTCAAATATATGTATTTTTCAAGACTAATCTCCTCAAACACTTAAATCTGTGCATTTCAATGTATGTACCTCAATTTAAAAAAGATAGTGCCCACTGCTGCCTAGGCCTGGTTTATAAGTATCTCCTGGTTTGTAGGAGACAGAGGAGTAACTAAGCCAGGAGTGACTAAGCCAGTACCTAAGTTAAGTCATCCTGACTGGTGACCAGATCTTTGAAAACCATGATATTATCATGGTGTAGAAACTCCAAAAACCAGTTTAAGACAGTGTTCTGGACTGGAAACCCAGGGGCTGCTTGGACGCATGTGCAGAATGGAGAAGAATAACCACAGAAGGAGAAAAGCAGGAAAGGAAAGCAAAGGACTTCAAAATGAGCCTGCAAACTAAGGTTCCAAATCACAGAAGAAATCAAATGCTAAGAGAGGCAGTCAACAAAATCAATACTCAGAGTATAAATTCATCTCAAATACAATTAATCCTTTAGAGCAAATCTAACACAGACATTAAAATAGGTATTCTAAGGATTCTCAGCAAGAGCTCTGAAGGAACATATCTATTAAAAAGTAAACAACAAAATGCTTTAAAATTATATTTATAAAAGCAGAACGGGGGCACCTGGATGGCTCAGTCGGTTAAGCAGCTGACTTCGGCTCAGGTCATGATCTCAGGGTCCTGGGATTGAGTTCCACCACAGGCTCTGCACTCAGCAAGGAGTCTTCTTCTCCTTCTCCCTCTCCCTCTGCTTCTCCCCCCACTTATGATCTCTCTCTCTCTCTCTCTAAGAAATAAATAAAATCTTTAAAAAAATAAAAGCAAAATGGATAAATGTGAAAAAAAGCAATTGTAAAAGTTGGAAAAGATTCATAAAGTTATTGAAATTTTAAAAAAAACACAGGTCAGTCGACTATGTAGTCTAAACTAGACACAAGGAATGAATTTGTGAATTTGAAGGTGGTACTGAGAAACTCTCGCCCAGGATTCAGCATATGGAGACACAGACCATGATTTTTAAAAACATGAAAAGACAGTTACAAGACATGGAGGGTAGATCAAGGAACTTCAAAGGGAGCCCCTAAAAAGCACTAGCAGATAGTAGCTGGAGAAATAATAAAATGGTTTTCCCAAGTTGAAGAAATATCTAAAATCCTCAGATCAAAATGACATTCCGTGTACCAAGCTGGATAACAAAAAATAATTTCACATCTAGACAAGAGTAATGGATCTGAAGAGTATTAAAGATAAAGATAATCCCTAATCCCTTAAAAGTCATCATTAGAAAGAACAGCTTTGTGTGTGAAGGGATTTTTTTGCAGGGAAACAAGACTTGACAGCAGATTCCTACCTTACCACAGTAGATGCCAAAGGACAATGGAAAAACTGTCACACTAGAATGTGACATTTGGCTAAAATGGTCTTTGAAAGCGAGGGCAGGATGAAGTTCTCACCAGACAGAGCACAATAGAATCTACCACCAATAGATCTTCACTAAAGCAACTTTTCAAAGATTGCTTCAGCAAGAAGTGTAAACCCGGAGTGGAGACATAGGATACAACTCAATAGGGAGGACAAAAATTGATAAAATTTGTCAGTAAACGTCCACCATTGACTGTATTTTATTTTCATTTCTATTTTTTTTAAGATTTCATTTATTTAATTGACACAGAGAGAAAGACAGCTAGAGAGAGAACACAAGCAGGGGGAATGGGAGAGGGAGAAGCAGGCTCCCCGCTGAGCAGGGAGCCCGATGCAGAGGCTCAATCCCAGGACCCTGGGATCATGACCTGAGCCGAACGCAGACGCTTAATGACTGAACCACCCAGATGCCCCCATTGACTGTATTTTAAAGTTACTTTTTGTGTTTTAAAAAAACAAGGTGAAAGTCCTTGGGTTAGGTTTTCCTCTCTCCCTTTCAGTGTAGTTATGTCACTCATTACAAACACAATTCAGTTCATGTGTTTTTGCTTGTATTCATTTTATTTACTTGTTTGTTTTGAGTAAGTGAAAAAATGACGTAGTTCTAAAATTCTGTAGTATTTTCGAATTCTGAAGTATTCAAAGATGTTTACTCAAAAAAGCGTCCCTCCTCCCATTTCTTCTACCCTGTTCTTATTCCTGCATCTTTTCCAATCAGCTTTCTACCCACCTGCTGTAGGTAACCACAGTCTAATGGATTTCTGGTCTATTCTTCCTATACATCTTTCTCTAAAAGTGATCAGATATACACGTATATTCTTTTTCTCCTTTCTTCTTATACAAGAGGTAGTTCCAGTGAAGTCACCTTAATCCATTAATATGTCTCAATAGCTTTGAATCTCAGAGAGAGAAGTTTGAAATCTCAATCCTTTCCTTCTCAGAAGTCCATTGTGGGAAGGTTGTTTTATTTTTCAAATTTGCCTGCCCTGACCTCAAGAACATTCTAATGCATTGACCAGTGGGAATTTGAGGATAATACCTGGGCTTCAACCACTTACAGAGGTAAGATGTAGCCTCATGCCAGACAAAATATTTTAAGTAAGATGCTACCTTCAGAATGACATGTGATGAGCTTTGATTGAGATAACGGCCTTATGGTGACCTTTCCTAAATAAACATGATTCAAAGCAACCTGATTTTTTATTGCTCAGAGAACTCTCTAGGATATAACATTCCTATTCTCTTACAGGTGGGCCCATCACTCCATATTACCAAGGAAAAATTTATTTAAATGGAGAATCTATAATCCTCTATACAAGCTCTCTTTCTCAGCCTTGTAAGAGCCACAAAGTTGAGAAACTCACCTTCTATGTCTTCATCTAAGTTGAAAATGTTGAAAAAGACAGAGACAAGGGAAGACCTCTTTAGTACTCCACTGGAGACCTCCCTCAGCATGGGTTATGAGCCATTAGTCAATACTCTAGGGCTATTTTTCTTCAAAAAAAAAAAATAGACACATTTCTGCAACTTCACTATACTTTTAGTCTTGGCCTCATCTTCCCTGAGCAGTTAAATATTTCCTAGATAGTAGAAAGTAAGAATGACTCTCATCATACTTTATCTTTTAAAGGTGGAAATAGAAGCTAAGTCAGTTGATCACAGAAATGAGAGGGAACATGCCGTTATATTTTAACCAGTGTGTAAAGAAGGCTCTTATGTAACCAGCCATCTGGATCCTTCTCTTTGTTTTTCAGCAAATTGCTGTTGGGATGAAGCTTTATAGCTTTGGAGTCCTTGTAGCCATCTTCCTCTTGTGTGAGCAGCATGTCTTCGCTTTTCAGAGGTAACCCAATAGAATCTTAAATGGTGGCGGGCCGTTTTCCTCACTTGTTTGCCCCACATGGAATCTAGTCAGTGCACTAACCTGGGGGGCAAAATGTTAGAAGTTTGAAGGTCAGCTCTTTCAGAAACTTTCCATGTTGCCCTGACAAACAGTACATTTTAGTGTAATAAGGATCTCACTAGATCCAGGGTCTTTTTTTGTCTTTTCTGGCTCTACTTTTATTACTGAGAGAAACCTGGATGATATGTATATTCAGTGGCTAGGGAGATTAAGAAAATAGAAGCTTTTATAAAAACAATTATTTACACTCTAACACATCACATGACTTACTTTTTTTTGTCTTCACACACAAAATATATTAACTAGGTAATTTGTATTAACCATGAATAATGTAACTATGGGTAACTATGAATATTTTCCTCTTGTACATGGAACACAGGAAGGAGAGGAAGGTAAAGGTATGAAACAGGAGGTTTAGGTTGGGCATGGGTATTCACAAGGGATATGACAAGAAGAACGCCTATATGAACGTATTTAATTCTTATTTTGCTTAGTTGAGTGATTCCCTGGAGATTTTCTACTATAAACCACTTAGAAGAGTACAAATGAACTTGTGTTCTAACACATATAATATATGGCAAATAGTCCCAGGCTACATGTAAATTGTAATGTATTAAGTAGTGAACTCGCAGACTTTTAAAATTGATATTATTTCCTTTGGAATTATCTTTTTTTCCCCCCTGTGTTTTGCTTCTGTGATTCTTCTCTTCTCTTCTCCCATTATCTCAATTTGTCTCAAGACAAATGCCTCTCCCCATTTAGTAAATAGTAAAGAGAGAAAAACGTACCAGGGACAGGAAAATTCTGTCAAAAATACTTACCTTGGGGCACCTGGGTGGCTCAGTCTGTTAAGAGTCTGCCTTCGGCTCAGTTTGTTTCCTGCAATTAAGAATTCCTCATATCAGTGAGATCATATGATACATGTCTGTACCTCTGAAACAAATAATGCAATATATGTTAAGGAAAAAAAAAGAAGAAGAAGAAGAAGAAGGTAGCGGGAGGGGAAGAATGAAGCGGGGGAAATCGGAGGGGTAGACGAACCATGAGAGACGATGGACTCTGAAAAACAAACTGAGGGTTCTAGAGGGGAGGGGGGTGGGGAGGATGGGTTAGCCTGGTGGTGGGTACTGAGGAGGGCACGTTCTGCATGGAGCACTGGGTGTTATGCACAAACAATGAATCATGGAACACTTCATCTAAAACTAATGATGTAATGTATGGGGATTAACATAAGAATAAAAAAAATTAAAACTCAAAAAAAAAAAAAAAAAAAGAGTCTGCCTTCGGCTCAGGTCATGATCCTGGGGTCCTGGGAACGGAGCCCTGTGTGGAGGTTCCTGCTCAGCGGGGAGCCTGCTTCTTTGTCTCCCTCTGCTCCTCCCTCCCCTCCCCTCTTTGTGCTCTCTCTCAAATAAATAAATAAAATCTGTAAAAAAAAAAAATACTATTCTGAGTCAGAAAGAACCATGGGACAGCATTTAAGAAAACAGAGCTTGACTTGAGAGCCTGACGCTGTGTTTATACATCATCACTGATTCTTTTTTGTTCAATATGATTGTCAAGTGTCATGCAACGAAGTCCATCACCAAATAATGATTGTTACTGATTCGACATGGCAGTCAAATTGCTGGAATAATTGGTGACTTATATCTCTATGCGTTATCAATAAATAAGATGACTATAATTTCTAAGGTCCTTGCCAGTTCTAATATCCCATAACTTGGTGATTGGCTTTAATTAAAGGTGGGGGAGAGGGAAAGAGGAAAACTGGTATGAGCATGTCAGGTGGGTACTGTAGACAGCGGCAGTTATCATCCACCGGGAGGGGAAAAGGAAGGGACACATGGCTGTATAGTACTTGTGTTGTCTCATGCACTGGGCCCAGCGCTTAGAAATGTTATCTCATTAAATGCCTGCAATCCCATACCCTAGGAATCTTTTTTTTTTTTTTAAGATTTTATTTATTTATTTGAGAGAGAGAGAATGAGAGACAGAGAGCATGAGAGAGAGGAGGGTCAGAGGGAGAAGCAGACTCCCTGCCCAGCAGGGAGCCCGATGCAGGACTTGATCCCGGGACTCCAGGATCATGACCTGAGCCGAAGGCAGTCGCTTAACCAACTGAGCCACCCAGGCGCCCCTCACTCTAGGAATCTTGATGGCGACACCTTACAGAGAAGGAAACTGAGCCCTAGGAAGGATAAATCATTTGCCCCAAATCAAACAATAAGTGTAGAGTTTGGATTCGAACCCATGTTCGCCTCATTTCAACTCATTTCACTGAATAGCATTGCCACTAAAAATCTATAAATTAGGAAGAAAGCTAATCTGATGGAGGTCAGATTTAGAAACAGTGAGCCTGCAGAGAAGACAGGTGGTCCAGAATGCAGCCTGGGAGAGGGATGGGCGGGAAGTTCAGCGTCAGGGTCCTCACCTGCAGTGGGTCTTTGGTGGCGTGGGGCCTGCCCCTTGGCAGCCGGCGGCCGCAGAGCATGGCGGCTCACGCATGTGCCACCGCCTGGATCATATCATGAACTGAACCCCTAGATAAGACAATCATTAGTAAGGTACTTCCAAAGCTTTACCATGTCGCTTCAAAATGAGAAAGCATATAACAGTTTAGTGGAACTAAATATTACACAAATAAAGGACTTATGCAAAAAAAAAGCAAAGAAATGAATGAGGATATTCCTTCAGGCACGGCTTTTCTTACTATTTCTTGCTTCAGCATATACTTTGGAGTCTGATCGATATCTATGCTTGAAGAGAGGAATAAGAATATGACTATATTTTAACCAATCACATGGTATTGAAAATATTGTCCGTGTGTATTGAGGAAGGGCGAGCTGCAGCTTTGTGGGCAGATACATATCTGATTCCTCTCTCCCATCCCTCCACCAGAAAGAACATTCCAAACTCTTCTTTCTGTGAGTAAAAAATATATATATATTTTTTTCCCAACTGTTTCTGAGCTCTGCTTTTCCAGGAAGAGCCTATTACTGAAGCTAAAACGGAAATCTAATTTCATGCAGGGCGAGAGACTTTGATGAATTATTTCTGGGGGCAAGAATACAACCCCTTCTAAAAAGAGCTTACAGTCTGGCTTTTCCCTAAAGCTGTTCTCTGTTATTGTTTTCTTGTCATGATCATTTTCCTAATAACACTTTGTATTCAGGCAATCTCTTACTGGCTGATTTGTAGGTGCATTTTGATACATCTCATCAGCGAAATGCCCCGGAACGAGAACGAGAAAAGTTTTAAAGGCATTAATACCATATGCCAAAGAGAAAAGCACCCAAACAAACAAACAAAAACCAAAGCATGTCTCCGAGGTCACGTGCTGTTAAAGGCCAAACACTGTAAAGGGCAAAAATAAAATCCTAGCAAGAACCTTGTAAACAGAGACATTAAATGTATTGTGCTCTGATGACCTAGGAGCAGCCTGTCAGCGGAGGCGATTTATTTGAAACAGGGAAGGGGGGGGGGGGGAAGTAAAAAGGGAAGAAGGAAAAAGAATTGGGAGAGTGGAGAATGGTTGAGGAGAGAGGGCTTCTGAATTATTAATAGACCACAGGACTTGTTCCTTCTGTCAACTTCATACACGATCTGCCACCTGGAGGCCAGTTTATTCTCTTTCCCTTAGCTCCCCCTGATATATTATTTTCATCTTAAAGAACAGGGGACTAGCGGCCTTAAAACACTGTAATGCATAAAACAAAATTGCAGCCTCGAGCGCTGTTCCATTGTTCAGAGGCATCTCACCAGCTTTTCAAATTCAAAAATAATCTTTCAGAACTACGGCAAATGTGAACCTTCTTCTGTAAACCATAGCAGGGGACAGAGCTTGATGAGAATAATCATATTCTTAGAGGGGAAGCAACAGAGGAAATGCTGTCAAGTATTAAAATCTTGGGATCTGGAGATAGCCCCAGAGCTGTGACTTACTAGTTATGCAGCCTTGGACAATTTACTTGTCCTCTTGGAAATTCAGTTTATTTTTTGTGTAACATGACCTGTTATTTCACCGTGCTTACACTTTTCACTCGATATTTGGTGCAAGACTTTTTTTTTTTTTTTTTAAGTCTTCAATTGGCTATCGGTTAAATCCTCTAACTGTATCACTTCAGAGATGCAATCAAAACATTTCTTTATTTTCTCATCTCCCTTTGCCCTATTATGTTCCATGTGGTGGAGTAATCTTTCTCTGCCCCTACATGGAAAGTGTGCAAATACTGACTTTTTAGTCCACTCTTAAGTAACTGATAATTTTGGGGTCGTGTTAACATGCAAACAATCTCAATGTAGAAACTAGAATATTGGGTCCATTCAAGGTATTATTCAAATGTCAGTTTCTATAGGAAAACAACATCTCACCCCCTCTCCATACACACCCCTGACTCTTTTTCTCATTTGCCCTTTTCTTGGGTTTTAACTTCTTAGGAATTTTTCAGATTCCTTTGCTGAGGAATTCTCCAGACCAGGATTAGATGCTTCTCTCACTAGGTGGCCATTTGTGACTCCATGTTTCACCCCTAGGAATCTTGCCTTCACCCCCTTATAACTCAGATGCTTGCCCCTGTAGGCAGCATCTGAGTTATAACTACTTGCCCATGAAGTATTTCTTCCTTTGATTTTAATCACTGTCCAACCAACTGGAGACCAGCCACATGCATGTTTAGCTGGCTTGGGAGCAAACCAGGCACCAGTCCCTGTGTCCCTAAACTTGAGGAAACATGTTCAGACTTTCCCATTACCCCTTGAAAGTGCCCCCTACTAGTTGGAGATGAGGGAAGTAACACCTCCAAACTTCATTCTCTTTGGGAGAGAGGGTACTGACAAGACTGCAACAACTTGCTGCAAAGAAATATTGTCACAAATCTTCTCCCTTTCTCCACTCTGACCAGCCTTCAGAGCCTCTTTCTGACGAAGTAAGGGGGCGTTGAGTCAGGAAACTGATTTTCAGAAACTATGTAAGCTCTACATAAGGTGACCTGACTGACCCTCATCCCATTTCCTAATTCTATTGTGTTGGCACTTGGGCCAAACGGGTGGAGACAGGAAGAGTCTGGCTCACCACAGTTGGAACCTGGACACATTAATATATTTTATGGTGCAGTTTTACCCTCATCATTTTAGTCCTCCACACTTCCCGATTTATTTTTCTATATTTCCTTAAATTTTTTTCTCCTTAAGAAAGAGGCCCATTGGTGGGGACTGGAACGCTAAGGGTCTGGCCAGGTTAGAGCGGACGCATAAGGCGCTGGATCAAGGCAGGCACTGTTAAGGACAGCCGCATCCAGACCCTCCTGCTGCAGACTGCCCTCCGAGCCAGGGGTCCTTTAGTTGATCCCCCCTCTTCGTATTTATTGGGGCAGGAGGTACTGGAGCAGCGCTGTATGTCTTGCGCCTGGCATTGTTCAATCCAGATGTCAGTTGGAATAGGAAGAATAACCCAGAACCCTGGAACAAACTGGGTCCCAATGATCAATACAAGTTCTACTCAGTGAATGTAGATTACAGCAAACTGAAGAAAGAAGGTCCAGACTTCTAAATGAAATGTTTCACTATAAAGCTGCTTAGAATGAAGGTCTTCCAGAAGCCATCCGCACAATTTTCCACTTATCCAGGAAATATTTCCCCTCTAAATGCACAAAATCATGTTGGTGTATTGTGTTGGGGTTTACACTGAATAATAAATATCTGAAACTTGAAAAAAAAAAAAAAGAAAGAGGCCCATTGGGATAACATATTTTTTACCTTTATTTTTTCTTTTTTTCTCTTTTCTGTTGACTAACTTTGGTCAAATACATTAGAAAAATGCCCTTATCTTCTAGTCAACACAACACTTCCCTTACGTGGGATTGAAATGTAGCCTGTTGGAATAATGGAGAGCGCATTGCTGGGTAAAAGGCATCCCATTTCATTGTTAGCTTAAGCTAACACAGTTAGCTTAAGAGTGAACAGAGTTCACTCTCAAATTATGATTTACTTATATGAGTCTCCACTTCTTTATACTTCACATCAAAAGAGAGCTTTGAGTTTTTCACTCTTTGGCTCAAATACCCCAAATGGGGCCCAACGACCTTATAAATAAGGGCCGCAATCCTGACCCCAGCTTTTAAGACTCTCAGTGGTCAGATCCCATCCTGCCCATTCATCCTGCTTTTATTTCCTGGTACATCCCAACAGAAGCCCTATATTCCTGCCCACCCGGATCACTTGCCATTCCTTGAGCTCTGCTTTCGCTTTTCCACTTACGTATCAGTACTTATGCCATTTCTTCTCCAATTCATCTGCCAAACTTCTACCTATCTCAGTCTAATATCCCTATATTTACCATATCTTGCCCATCTCAGAAGTCCAGCTCAAAGTGTCTCCATTCTCTGATGACCTCAGCCCCCAATAACTTCTGACTTTGTATTCTTATAACAGAGAATACAAACTCATAGAGCACTTCACATGTTTTATCCCACATAGTAGACCCCTGTATCTGTTGTGGGTTAGTTTCCCCAGGAAGCAGGCTCTGAGATAGAGATTTGTATGTAGGACGTTTCCTAGAAAGCGATCTTGGGACCAACATTTGTGCAGGAATGAAGGAAAGAGAACTGGATGAGGAGAAACTGAAAAATGACGCAGTCACATGAAGCCCTGGGATCCCTAAAGCTGAGTTGTCCGTGCAAAGTTGTCCCACGCTGGGGCAAGGGCACATATATATATATATAGTGTATAACCCATACTTATTAGTCATTGGAGGTGGACTATACCTGGGAGGGGGCATGACCTTGGCAACATGTCCTTCTTCAGTCAAGGAAAAGTCCTAGAAAGGGACTCGAGTGACCGCAGCCAACACCTGCAGAAGCTGGGGAAACAAGAGTTCATTCCTGCATGGGGACCTGCGCAGCACAACATGGCGTCTCCTATAGTCCAGCCCTTGTGCCACTCAGATCAATCTGCTTCCAAAATAAGCTTTGGGAGCAGCTCCTCTGGATTCTGGTTGCTCTCTTTTGCTGGAGGAAACACACAAGAGGAACATTAGTGGGATTAACTGCAGCCCATCACAGCTATACCTAGTCTTGAGACAATAACCAATACTCATCTTTTTTCTTTTCTACAATCCATTCTGCTTCCCTTTCACCAGTGCTTACCGTCGTCTAGGTGACTTACCTGGTGAGATGACCCAGCCCCTCGACCTTCAAGGGTCAGAGCCTCCAATCACCATGTCCTTTTGGGCCATGACTGTTGCATTTGTCCATATACATCAAAATTGGACACGGGAGTATTACAGAATGCCTAAGTTTATCATCTACGTACCAAATGTATTCTTCCCTGCCAGTGTAACTGTATGTGAATGCAGCCCTCAATATCCTCCTGATGATCAAGGTCACTTACCCCTTCCAGCATAACTCCTCTCCTTCCTGATAATCTTTTGGGACAAGGAGACTGAAATGACTGGGTAGCTGCAACAGCAGTCAGTTTAATAAGACTCTTGCCATGACCCCTGTGGGAGTTTTTCCTCTTCTGGGAACCAGAACTTTTAAATTTATAGAGCCATATTTGTAGATTGCAAGTACAAATTCCCCTAATTCACCTGGAATGGTAGTGAATAAAGCCACTTCAGCTTGGTTCCGGGAACCCTGTATTCTAACTTGTGGAGACACCACACCATATAATGATTATTGATTTAAAACTGCATCCTGGAAGATGTTGCCCCTTTCCAAGCTAGCACCTCAGATAATCCATTCTAATTGCTATATGTGGCTAGCTGCTTCTGGGTGGTGTGGTATGTGATATGTCCAGTGGATCCCATGGAGGTGCCCATTCTGCACCTCCGTTGTTGTAAAGTGGATTCCTTAATCGGATACAGTGTTAGGTGGGATCCTGTGTGGATCAAACATTATATAGGTCCTGCTATGGTAACATTAGTTGAGACCCTGCAGGTAAAAGAGGCAAATCCAGACCCAGAGTGGAAGGGGACCAAAGTAGGCAACTTCTCCCCAAGTGGTTGCTTGGTCTCTTCGTGGAATGGTGCTGATTAAAGGGCTTGGTTTTGGTTTCTATTGCTGTCAAGTTGGACATTTGGCAGCAACAGTTGCTCTATCAATCTTGGTGAGTAAGAACCCATCCTGTTGGGCCATGCAAAACTTCCCATCCTCGCCATCATGGCTATTCTGTTCACGCGCCCTTTGTGCCAGCATTGGGGTGACTGTTGACAGAGGCTGGCTGACATCAACTGCCTAATCATTTTGTTTACATAGTTAGTTAGTGCCTGTTGTTTGGTGGGTGCTCTCTGTTAGGGGTTACAATGTGATACAAAGATCTCCACACTTTCTTCCCACTTCCCTAGTCCTCCAAGAAGCAGACACCAAGTTAGAATTAGACATACAAGGGATGTATTGAGAAAAATGCTTGAAAAGAAGAAATGAGGAGGGGACAAGAAGAGGCTCTTCGGAGAGACATAAAACTGCAATGCTGGTTTAATCCCTGTGGAGGAAAAAAGGAAGGAAGGAAGGTGGAACACAGAAGGTCTTAGATTGTAGTGCAGTTCTAAGAAAGTTTTTGCAAAGTTGATAAGACGGTTCTTGAGCTAATGTCATCCATCCGAAGAGCCCCTCCCCACCATCTTTCAGTAATGAGCCTGCCTTGGTATCCCCACCTTGCTCATTATTAGCTGTCCACTATGGACCCATCTGGTTTTTGTGAAAGCCAGACTAATGAATTTAAAGTGGATTTGTAGAAACCACCACCCTTGCATCTTTAGGTCTTTAAGGGTGGCACTAATATCTGCCATTTCGCCCAGAATGCTTCTTGGTTTGTTTGGGATTTTTTTCCTTCTCCTGGCTGAGGGTGAGGGCTTCATCTTTTGGCTTTTCCCACTATGATAGCTCTTACTTTACAGGCAAGGAACTGATGTGGGGGTTCTACCAATTACCAAGTATGTCCATCTCAGTTTTACATTTGGGGACCAGGGATATGATCATTGGTGGGTCCATAGACCCAGTGCCTCCACCAAGAGCTGGACCTAGACTAGCACTCCAGATCTCCAGGTGTCAGTGTCAGCTTGGACCCTGCATCCAAAAGACCTCAGAATGATCGAGTATTCCCCTTTCTCCAGTGTGCAGAGTTCCTGAGTACATTTTCATAGGTTGCTTTGGGAAGGGACAGAGGAAGTAATGATCATATACCCTTTCTATACTGTTGCAGGGTCTTTCCTTGGGGGCCTCGCCTCCCCACTTCAGGAAAGAAATTCTGGGTCTAAGAACCTACATCTGGAAACTGGGCAATGGATTGTGACTCTTAATTGGGATAGCTGTCCTTAGCTTCTCTCATATTCATCCTTGATTTATTTCGATTGTAAAGATTGAACAATGCTTTTGTTGGCTGCCATTTATCTTGCCCCTGAGAACTCTATGTTCTTTTAACTAACTCTATAGCTTTCTGTGGATCATGTTCTTCTGGGCCCAACTTGTCAAGGATGGTGAAACACTGCCACCTGGCTTCTATTGTATAACGATTTCGTCACCCCCATTGCTATGGGAGAGCTCAGTTCTGTAATGTCATCTCTTACTTTCAGCCCTCAGAATCTACTCCCACCTCTCCTCCTACCCTCGTAACTGGTAGCTAGGGTTAAGTCATGACATAATCTGGTGGCACAAGTGCTGAGTATGTTAATAAAGGAGAGGGATTATATCTCCAAAGAGGTACACTCACCCAAGATACAGGATTTGACATTCTAGTTAGATCCTTGGGAGGTGGTGCTAATTGCTGCTAGGATTTTTTTTTTTTTTTTTTTGGAAGCTTGGAAAAAACAGTGGCCTACATTTAGTGAACTAGAAATGCCAGAGCTATTATGGCAGATGGTGAAAGAAAAAATAAAAAAAATTTTTAGAACAGGACATGCTAGAATGAAAATACTATGAAAGACTAGAAAACCCACTATACTCCCCTGATGGGCTCAGAGAACATTTAAAAACAACAAGGAATGTTCTAGCAAAAGGGTCATCAGCAGTATAAGAAGCTTGGCAGTGGTTTTTTCACAGTTAGAGTAACATTTTAATAGTTTCCCCCCTGATTAAATAAAATAAGAGCTTTTTTTGGTTAATTAGTAATACGGAAAGGCATAAAATTGGGGAGAAAAAACACCGAGATTTCATCACCCTGAGAAAACATCATTAACGTTTTGGTGATCATTCTTTCCTGTGTTTCTCTATACATTTATATACACCCTTGTATAATTTTATATTTGTTGAATATCAGATCTTCTATTGGAACTGTAGAGTCCTTTCTTTTAAAAAACAATCTTATTACCTCCCCCCCACTTCTCTCACCTACCCAGTCTTTCAATGGCCATCCCCCACCATCCAAATCAATGTTAACTATGTGCTGCTTATTCATTCATCACTTTTCTCCTGCTTTTAACACATGTAATTTTCCTTTTTTTTTCTAATATATTTTTTTTCACAAAAATGGGATATTTTATAGACTTCTCCATATCTTGTTTCTTTCTCTTAGAATGTCATGTAAGTCTCCTGCAAGTTAACTGTTATAAATCTAACTCATTCTTTAGGACTACAAAACATTCCAGAATGTGCAGACATCACCATCATTCAACAATTCTGTTACTGAGAAGCATTCATGTGGTTTCCAGGTTACTATGAATGATCGCAGTACCTACCCTTTAATATATTTCTTCAAGCACTGGTTGAATAATGTACACTAACACTGTACCAGGGATGGACATAAAATTTCCTAGTCTCTTTTTTCTGTGAGCTGGTCTTTCCCTCTTCTGAAAATCAAGTCTCCGTAGACTTATTTCCAGAATCTAAATCTTTTAATTAGGATTTCTAAAATAAAACCACCCTCCATTCTGCTGTCAAAGTTATTCTTATAAATCACAAGTAATGTCCTTTTCTTAACTCCTAATTGCCTACAAGATAAAGACCAGATTTCTCAATGTGCATTCAAAGCCTTCTCCAGAGGAGGATGAAAATAAGTTTTCCAATTAATTTCTGTCTAGCTACTATCCCATCCTACACTTGGCAACAAGGAACAGCTTGCTATTTCCCCAACAGTGCCTTTTTGTCTCCTGCCACAGGGTCTTTCCACACTCTAACTTACCCAATCATCTCTTCCATAATGCCTTTGCTAATAATGACAAGCATAAGTTGTCATAACCTCTTTTGCACTTCCAGAGCTCTTGTTACATTTTTTTAATAAAAATTTTATTTGGAATAATTTTAGATCTACAGAAAAGTTGCAAGATATTACAGAGAGTTCCTCAGTTTCCCTTACTGTTAGCATCTTACATTACCATGTTATATTTGTCAAAACTAAAAATCCAACATTGTTAACACTATTACTATTATCTAAACTCCAGACTTTGTTTGGATTTCATCAGTTTTTCCACTAATGTTCTTTTTCTGTTTCAGGATCTAATCTAGGATACAATGTTGTATCTAGTCATCATGTTGCTGATATTCAATTTTTAAGTGCATATATATATAGAGAGAGAGACAGAGACAGAGAGAGAGAGAGAGAGAGAGAGAGAGAGTCCAGTTTTTTATTTATTTCTGGCAGGAGAGTAAACCTAGTCCTTGTTTCTCCATCTTGACTAAGAGCAAAATCTAAGATTAGTTTTGTTTTGTTTTGTTTTGGTTTTGGTTTTGGTTTTGAGAGAGGGAGAGAGAGAATCTCAAGCAGGCTCCATGACCAGTGCAGACCCCAATGTGGGGATGGATCCCACAACCCTGAGATCATGACCTGAGATGAAATCAAGAGTCAAACACTCAACCAACTGAGCCACCCAGGCACCCCAAAGTCTAAGACTAGTTTTATTTTTTTTAAACTTTTTAAATGATTTTATTTATTTATTTGAGAGAGAGAGAGACAGCATGAGCAGAGGAGAGGGGCAGTAGGAGAAGGAGAAGCAGACTCCCCGCTGAGCAGGGAGCCCAATGGGGTCCCAAGACCCCAAGATCATGACCTGAGCCCAAGGCAGACACTTAACTAACTGAGCCACCCAGGCGCCTGCTAAGATTAGTTTTAAATAAAGAAAGAGCAAAACATTTTCTTTGTGATCAAAAAAAATATTTAACCCACATTTCAAGGATAATATTTATCTAAAAATAAAAGAAAAACTTCTTTAAGTTAAAAAATGGGCCCCGTCTGGCAAATGCCACCAATATAGCTTAATGTTAATGTAAATAAAATCATTACTTCGAGGCATACTAGAAATTTGAGAATGCCATTGTTGTTAACAGATTCCACATATATCTGCAATTCCTCACCTCACTGCCTCCATTCTCTATTTATCCAAATCTCCCTTACCTGCAAAATGGATAGAGAGCTGCAAGAATGAGAATAATTTTTAAGAAATTCTTTCCTTTCTGATTAGGTGGTATGTAAAAATAAAGTCAATCCAAACCTTGGCTTTGCAAGAATTGCTGAGCATCCCTTATGGCCCCAGCAAGCATTATAAGGTAGAAAGAAATATTACAAAGCAAAGGTGAGAAAACAAATTAAACCAGGTGTCTACTTAAAAAAGAATCTATTGATGTAATTCATCACATTAAGAGATGAAACTAGAAAACAAGGTGCTCACCTCATAAAAACATAGGATAAAATCCACATCCATTCCTTATAAAAACTCATAGCAGAGAGTAGAAGGAAACTTCTTTACCCTGATAAAAGGCACCTATAAAACCCTGCCACAAGCATTCTAATGGTGAAACATTATAACATTTTCTTAAAAATTATGCATCATGCATTTTATTTCCACTTCCGTTCAACACTGTACTGCAGGTCCTGGTCAATACAGTCAGGCAAGAAAAAAAAATTCTACAAGCTTTGAAATGAAAGAAGCAAAATTTAGTATGTACAATTGTAATGATTTCTTGCAAAGAAAAAAACCCAAAATATCTACATTAAAATGGTTGAAACTACCAAGGGATCTGGATAGAAAATTAATATCTAAAAATTTATTTCATTTCTATGCCTCAACAAGAAAGAATGAAGAGATGGAATACTAAAAATCACTATTTATGAAAGAAAAAAATTTGCTAGAATAAATATAATAAAAATATGCAATATATATATATATTTTAAACTGGAGAATGGTTTATTCAAGTGTTCAAGCAGGTGAGTAAAAGAAACCAAACCATACACAATGCAGAAACCGTTTCTGGAGGGCCGTGACCTGCCCGCGTTCTCCGTGACTAGCTGTTTGGTGAACGGTCAGGACGAACACGAACAATACACATTAGGCTGGAGAGAGCTGCCCGTTTTCCTAAGAGAAGACAAATCTCATTTTTCACTAACTTCATGTAGAAACTCCCCATCACCAACAAGCCTTTAGGTCACCAACTTTGTTTTGGCCCTATTAAAATTCTTGAGAGTATCCCGAATTGGTATTTTTTTCTAATACTGCCCAAATAAACCTAGCCTTTAGTAAACCTAGAGATCACAGGCATCGATGCCCATATGTAATATTTTTATGGATAAAATTATAAAATATTTTTGACGGTTATTAAAGAATGCCTAAACTGGGCGCCTGGGTGGCTCAGTTGGTTAAGCGACTGCCTTCGGCTCAGGTCATGATCCTGGAGTCCCTGGGTGGAGTCCCTCATCGGGCTCCCTGCTCGGCAGGGAGTCTGCTTCTCCCTCTGACCCTCCCCCCTCTCATGTGCTCTCTCTCATTCTCTCTCTCTCAAATAAATAAATAAAATCTTTAAAAAAAAAAAAAGAATGCCTAAACTGGTAGGCAAATCTATTGTATTAATGATAAGGAGACTCAGAATCAGGAGAATGTCAATTCTCCCAAATTATTGATTTATAATAATACTAATCAAAATCCAAACTTTTTTCATGGAACACAACAAGCTGATTTTTTAAAAAATTCAAATCCAATTAATTAACATATAATGTATTATTTGTTTCAGAGGTACAGGTCTGTGATTCATCAGTCTTACATAACACCCAACGCTCACCACAGCACATAGCCTCCCCAGTGTCCATCACCCATCCCCATCTTCCCACCCCCCTCCCCTCCAGCAACCCTCAGTTTGTTTCCTAAGATTAAGAGTCTCTTATGGTTTGTCTCCCTCTCTGGTTTTGTCTTGTTTCATTTTTCCTCTCTGATTTTTAAAATTTATTTGGAAAAGCAAAATGTCAAACCAAGAAAATCTCTAAAAAGAACTAGACAAGGGAGAGGGGAAACAGGAGCTTGTCCTATAGGTTGTTAAGATTTAATATGAAGCTACAATCACATGGATGAATGGTATCAGCCCAAAGATAGACAAGTAAATCCATGGAACTTAAAAGAGATCCAAGAAATAGACCACACCACATCAGTAAGGGTAATCCTTGATTATGCTATATAACTAATGCACCCTGAAGTAGCTTTACTTGCCACAACACAGGTTTCTTTGTCACGTATATCATCAATTAATGAAGCCATCCGGCTCTCCCTGGTCCTCTCCTCCAACTTGAAGATCTGGGCTTCTTCCCTATTACAATTCCTTGGGGTTCTTTGCTTCTAGCCCCAGGGTAAGAGACCACATAGCACATAAAGACTCCCACCTGCTCTTAACTGTGGCACACCCCTCCCTCCCACATTTCCGTTGTTGAGAACTCAAGCACATGGTCTCGATACAACCACAGGGAAGGCTGGGAAATGCATTTTTTGTGTATCCCCAGAAACAAAAAATGATGTGATGAACCAGCATTGTCTCTGCCGAAGAGTATGAAAACTTATACATGACAGAATTGGCATAGCTGATCCCTGGGGAAAGTATTAATGATTAACAAATGACGCTAAGAAGAAAAAAAGGAACTCAAGTCCTTCTTTACACTGCACACAAACAAATAATTTTCAAATAGATTTAAAAACTTAAATAAGAAAGACAAAAGACAAAACTAAAAGACAGCCTAGGGAATGGGAGAAGATATTTGTAAATGACATATCTGATAAAAGGTTACTATCAGAAATATATAAAGAACTTATACAACTCAACATCAAAAAAATAGAAACCCAAAGAAACCCCCAAATAATCCAATTAAAAATGGGCATAAAGACATGAACAGACATTTCTCCAGAGAATACAGGTGGCCAACAGACACATGAAAAAATGCTCAACATCACTCATCATCAGGGAAATACAAATCAAAACCACAGTGAAATACCACCTCACACCTGTCAGAGTGGTTAAAACAAAAAACACAAAAAACAACAAGTGTTGGCGAGGATATGGTAAAAAAGAACCCTCATGTGCTATTGGTGAGAATGCAAACTGGTGCAGCCACTGTGGAAAACAGTATAGAGGTTCCTCAAAAAGTTAAAAATAAAATTATCATATGATCCAGTAATTCCACTATGTATTTACCCAAAGAATACTAAAACACTAATTCGAAAAGATGTGCCCACCCTTATGTTTATTGCAGCATTATTTACAATAGCTAAATTATGGAAGCAGCCCAAGTGTCCCTCAACAGATAAATGGATAAAGAACATGCAGTATATATATACAATGGAATATTATCTAGCCATAAAGAAGAATACAATCTTGCCATCTGCAACAACATGGATGGATCTAAAGAGTATGATGCTAAGTGAAATAAGTCAAACAGAAAGACAAAGACCATAGATTTCACTCATATGTAGAAACTGAACAAGCAAATGAACAAAGGAAGAAAAGAGAGAGAAAAACCAAGAATCAGACTCTTAACTACGGAGAATAGACTGATGGTTATCAGAGCAGAGGTGGGGGGAGGGAATGGATGAAAGAGGTGAAGTGAATTAAGAGTGCATTTATCACGGTGAGCCCTGAGTAATGTATAGAATTGTTGAATCATTATATTATATGCTTGAAACTAATACAACACTGTATGTTAACTATACCGGAATTCAAATTAGAAAAAGAAGAGAGGCAAGAGAAATACACGAGAATATCTTTAAGACCTAGGGATTGGGAAAGAGTTCTTAACACACAGTAAAGCACGAACCTAGAAGGAAATGATGGCTAAAAATACATTGTACAGAGAGAGAAAAGAGAAACAAACTGGTACAAGATATTTTCAATACATTTAACTGCCAAAGGGTTAGTATCTAGATTATAAAAAGAAATTCTACTAGTAGATTGTCACAAAAAATAATTGAATGGAAATAATTGTACCTCATTAGTAAGTCAGAAAATTAAAATTAAAATTACATTAAAGATTCCATTTCAATTCAACCATTCAATTGGAAAAATTAAAACGTCAGGCAGCATCAAGGGTTAGCAAGGAGGAGGAGCTATAGGAAATCATTTCCACTACTGGTGAAAATATAAACTGGTGTAAAAAGTTTGAGGAATAATTTGGTACTATTCTTTGAAATTAAAATATGTGTACCCCCAAGAAATAGCAATTCCACTTGTAGACAAATTCCAACACATGGGGACTATGGCTACATTTTTCAACACAGATGATAAACTTGAAAATACAATGTTGAGTGAGAAAAATAAGATACAGGAGGATATATATAGTACACCATTTTTATAGAGTTAAATCAAGCAAATCTAAGGGTATCTTAAGAATCTACACATTAAAGAATCCAAACATGTATGTAAGAATCCATACTATTGAGGAAAAGTAAGGGAATGAGCAAAATGAAAATGTAAGGTAGTGGATACCTTTGGGGTGTGGCAGGGAGACAGAGTGGGGACAAGGACACAAGGAGCTTCAAGGACATCCAGTAACGGATTTCTTAAGTGGCATAATGGGTTCCCAGGAATTCATATTATTATGTAATCAGTGAATGTTAATATAAATATTCCCTTATGCATCAAATATTTAATTTTTAAAATTAAAACCACCCAGGTATGCACACGCACACAAAGGAGAAGAAAGAAGTAAGCACTCCCATTCAACAGAGTTATTGATTTGGCAGGTGCTCAGGAGCAGAAAGAACGAGAAAGTGCATGTTCTCTTTTTAACACTTAGTCTGTAGCAAGATCCTCTTTTACCATTTAAAGTTTGTTTCCTTTTCACAATTACCTAGAAGCCCCTCCCAGTATAATTTATCTCATTTTCACTTTTTTATTTAACATCAAAATTCTGTGTTATTTTTTCCCAGTGGCCAGGTTTTATCTGCTCTTCCTAGAACCTCCAGGCAAGTTCAGATTCTGCAGAATCTTACTACAACATACGAGGTAAATTCTCCTTCATTTATCTTTACAGGCGACCCTTGAATAACACCGATTTGAACTGTGGGGATCCACTTACACACAGATTGTTTGTTTGTTTGTTTTTTCTGAGAAATACAGTATAGTACTGTAAATGTATTTTCCTTATGATTTTCTTAATAACATTTTCTTTTCCCTAGTTTAATTATAAGAATACAGTATATAATACATACAGCACATGAAATACATGTTCATCAACTGTTTATGTTATCAGTAAGGATCCAGTTAACAGTGGGCTGTTAGTAGTTAAGTTTTGGGGAAATCAAAAGTTATATGCAGATTTTCAACTGCATGGGAGTCGGCTCCCCTAACCCCCACATTCTTCAAGGATCAACTGTATGTTAGCCTCACTAGGTGTGACTTTTGTGTACGATGTTCTCTCATATGTTGTCTGAATTACATATAGTTGGTATAACCCCCCCTTTTTTTTTGAAATAGAGAGCGAGCAGGAGGGAGGGGCAGAAAAAGAGAGAGAGAGAGAATCTTAAGCAGGCTCCATGCCCAGCCAAGAGCGTGACACAAGGCTCGATCTCACGACCCTGAGATCATGACCTGAGCCAAAGTCAAGAGTCAGACCTTAACCAACTGAGCCATGCAGGCGCCCTTAAACCCCTCTTCTTATAGCCATCTCGCCCTTCCCATCATCACATGATTTTGCTGGTTGCTAAAATCAAAACTTCTTCATTTGTGCTATTGGCTTTTCAGCCAATTTCGTAACAATTGTACTTTGGGAATTAAAGTGTGTACTTACAAAGATGTTGTGATAACAGAAGTCCAATAGAACTTTGTTTATAAAACAATGGTTTGTAAAAGGAATAAGTATCAAACCACAAGGGAACATTTATTAAAATCTTCATGCCTGGGACCCATCTCCCCAGAATGCTTAATGTGTAGAAAGCTGACAAGAGTTACAAAATGTCATGGTAGAAAATTGATGTCTCCCTATTTGTCAGTTAAGGTTCTCCAAGAAGCAGACATCAAAACCAGATTAAAGATGCCAGGGAAGGGGGTGCCTGGGTGGCTCAGTCGTTAAGCATCTGCCTTCAGCTCAAGTCATGATCCCAGGGTCCTGGAATTGAGCTCTGCACCGGGCTCCCTGCCCAGCAGGAAGCCTGCTTCTCCCTCTCATACTCCCTCTGCTTATGTTCCTATTCTCACCATCTCTCTCTCTCTCTCTCTCTCTCTCTCAGATAAATAAATAAATAAATAAAATCTTAAAAAAAAACAAAGATGCCAGGGATGGACTAGGAGGGGAATGCTTGTGATGGATGAAGAGGAGGAAGCTAAAGATGGTAGGGGGCACTTTCAGACCATGACGCAGCTCTGACGCTTGTGCAGAAATGGAGGTTCTCTAGGGTAGTTCTGATGAAGGTTTGGCTGGACCAGTGGTGCGTCCTTAGGCCAAAGCTACCTGGAAGAGGAAACCCAGATCTTGCAGAAATGGGCCTACAAGAATATGCCCTCGGTGCTCAATCAGTGGCTGGCTGTAGCCCTAGGGCAGCTTGGCCTCAGTCTCCAGTGGACCAAGAGGTACAGGGGCTGGGAAGGGCATTCAACTGTGCTCCTCTCAACAGAACTGAGCGGTGCGTTTTCATGGCCACCACACCACGGCCAGAGGACATACCACCAGAGGAAGCATCAGAGTTCTTGTTCTGCCACTTCCTACGTGTATGATTTTAGACAAGTTGGCTATGAGCATTAATTTCTTCATTATTTCCAATGAAATAATAACAATGGAAATAATAACACCTGCTAGCCCATAGCAAAGTATAATTATAATGGTCAAAGGAAATGGGTGTGAGAGTGCTTGGAAAAAGCCCAGTAAAACAGAAAAAAGTGTAAGTATTATTGAAAGGCATTGCCCAAAGTCCATAATTAGATTAAAGAAAAGGAATACTGAAGGATAATAATATCAAGGACATGGAATTTTTTTAAAGAAAATCAACACTTAATTGACTTTCTAGACAGAAGTGCATTTCTTCTTTACACATCTGACATACAGAGCCAGCTTTATAGTTGGGTCAAAAATATATTCATTCACTCATTTATTCTTGTCTCACCAAATATTTATTGAGTGCCCTATATGTTCCAGGCCCTCTTTAGCAACTGGGGTTACAGAGAAGAATAAAACAAGCCCCCTGCAAGATAAATGTTTACACTGCCACGTGTGTGAATAGTGACTGGTTATCAGCGGCCAGGAAATGTCTTTTTCATTTCTCCTAGGGACACATTCTTATGGCTTTCGCTACAGATGAGAATGACGTAAGCAACCATTTTTGTTTTCATTTTTTGCCCCTTGAAAATGCAGATTGTTCTCTGGCAGCCAGTAACAGCTGAATTTATTAAGAAGCAGAAGGAAGTCCATTTTTTTGTGAGTGAGTCTGATGTAAACAATGTGAAAGCCCATTTACATGACAGCACAATTCAATTCAGGTAGGCATCATTCAATATTTATTGAGTAGCCATTATAAGCACCTATGATGTATTTTGCTAGCAGACGGTATAATTGCTTCCCGGAAAAATAAACACGTTGAACATGGCAACATGGAAATCTCTAAAGTGGACTGGTGATGAGGCCCCAGTGGCTAGCTCTGTGACCTTGGACAAGTGGTTTAATCTCTCAAGATCTAGGTCCCTTATCTGAAAATGCCTCAGACTCAGCGATCTGAGGAGCCTCTTAGAGTTCCTCCTTATTCCTTCCTTCTTGTAGTTCTTCTACTCTGTGCCTAGACCTGGGGAGCAAAATTGTCATTCACCTTACTAGGTTTTGTGGTATCTCTTGAAAAAGCAGCGCTAAAGGGGATTTGGCTTCCTTCCTTGCTTCACAAGGCCAGTGAACATTCTTGAATGTCTGGCCCTAAATGAAACACTGTATCAGAGGCAATTTCTGTTCAGACTCCATGTCCCTTCCTCTTGGATTCTCCTATCCAATGTCTCCTTCCTGCATCCACTGCCCAAGAGCGGGTCTTCCACAAGCTACCCTAGGACTTCCTGGAGGCCATGCTCTCTTCTGTGTATCAATGGGCAGCCTTTGGATAATGTGCTATAATAATTATTTTTAAAAAATATTTTATTTATTTAATTGACAGAGAAAGACAGCGAGAGAGGGAACACAAGCAGGGGGAGTGAGAGAGGGAGAAGCAGGCCTACCTAGGAGCAGGGAGCCTGATGCGGGGCTCGATCCCAGGACCCTGGGATCATGACCTGAGCCAAAGCTTAACCAACTGAGCCACCCAGGCGCCCCCACTATAATAATTATTAATAATATGGTATAGGTGTTTACTGCCTTCCAGGGACTGTGCTGAGCCTTTATATACATTGCTTCATTTAACTCTTAATTTAACTCTGTGAGAGAGATACTATCCTCATTATGCAGATGGAAAAATGTTTCATATTCACAAAGGAATTTCGCAAGATCATACCACATAGAACATAGCAGAGCTAAGAGTTGAACTCAGACTCTTCTGATGTCAAAGCCTTGGCTTTTATCTGTTGGCCTTAAAGAAAAAGGAAAATGATATTAAAATGATAGCTAACTTTCAAACTGTTCATCCCGAGTGAAGGAACAGCTTAATTCAGTTACAATGTTTGCCTAGTTAACAAGGGGGTACTTCTGAAGAGAATTAAACAAGATGACTTTCCAGTACCTTCCCTTTCCCTGTGCTTCTGTTTCTCTAGAGATCTGATCATCTTTGGCTATGCAGAACATCTGGTATAGATCAACGGTTGTCACAATGAAAAACAAAAAGAAAAGGCTTTCTGCTTCTCCTTGGTCCTTAACTAAAACCAGAATAATACAAAGTTACTCTGGATTTAAGAAAGTTGTCCATTAATCTATACATTAAAGACACTGATGAATCACAATCAAGGAATGTTGGTAATGGTGGGGAAAGGGTGAGCTTTTGGAGGCCCTGAAAACATACCATGTAGGAGCCACTTTCTCTCTAGCACCCATGTGGGGTCTCCCAAGAAGGTTTGTGAATTTCAGCTTACTACAATGTTCTGGGTTATTGTTTGCACCTTGATGAACTTTTGCTTGTTCGATTTCTCCATGATTTTTCCCCATGCTCACCTGTTGTTGTGCCTGCAATGGGCCATGGGAAAATAAGAGTCCTGTTTGGAAATCAGCTCTCCCTCTGTTTTGTCCCCAGAATCTTGGTGGAAGAAGTGAAAGATCTTATCCAACAGCAAACTCTCAATGACACGGTCACCCCCCCGGACTTCCTCCTCATACTATGAACGGTATCACCCACTAAATGAAGTAAGCCATTACATTTCTCTCCAAAATTACTATTTTCATTTAATTAGCATTGCCATTTCAACCATGGGATATTATTAAAGAAACATAATTAGCGGAAGAGGATAAAAAAAAAATCATGATTAGGTTGATTATATGGTGGTAACTTACCCTCTTGTAGATATCTGCCCTGAGAAGATTGCATCATATTTAGTAAACTGCTTCTAAGCAGGCTGTTTGTCCACAGCTAAGAGTATCTCTAACTGTTAGCAGCAATACTGCATGCTAAGGAATAACAAGAAATAAAAAATAGGGCCCTTTTTATTGAAACTGCTACAAAAAAATTAACAATCCAATTAATCATGTCTCTTTGGACCATTACCCTGATTGTACTCTTACTGAATAATGGCAACATTATCTCACTGAATTAAAGGAATTTATACACTTACATTTAGCGCACTGTAAACAAGTGCATTTTATTCCCCTTAGGAGGAATCTATTTAAACTAATAATAATAATAATACCACCACCTGTATTTTATTCTTTCACCACCTGTACTTTAATCAAAAAGTTGATTTTTTTTTTCTATCAGTTCTTACAGGTTCCAATTTTTCTTTTTTTTTCTTTTAAAGATTTTATTTATTTATTTGAGACAGAGAGAATGAGAGAGAGAGAGAGCACATGAGAGGGGGGAGGGTCAGAGGGAGAAACAGGCTCCCTGCCGAGCAGGGAGCCCAATGCGGGACTCGATCCCGGGACTCCAGGATCATGACCTGAGCCGAAAGCAGTCGCTTAACCAACTGAGCCACCCAGGCGCCCACAGGTTCCAATTTTTCTAGAGGGAACCTGAGAAAGATGCTGGGGCTCAGTTGATTGGTGTGAGCTTTCATGTAATACTCTAAGAACCATATCCCCATATTTGTTAGTTGAAAGGGTAAACTCTTTGGAGGACTTTCTTTTTATGTAGTACGCTCCAAGTAATAAAAATCCCTCGATACCTTTTTTCCTTTCATAGGAGTATGCTGCTCTATTGCTTAATATAAGTATTTTTATCATCTTTGGCTAGGTGCCCAGAAACTATTAAGGACCATATCCATGTTTTTAAGACATCTAAGACTTAAGAAATAAGAATCAATTTTCTATTTAATCTTCAAAAACATCTGTTCCTTTCCAGTTAAACCAGAACTCAGTCTCCTTCTAGAATCAATGTGCTTGGCTGATTGATGGGGAAGCTTAAAACTGCACCCCCCTCCTTTATCTCTCTTCCCTTGTCTCTATTCTGCCGAGACCTCTTCCCTCCCACATTCAAACCCTGCTTTGAAGTGGCCACTAGCCTAAAGTCAGGGCCAGGAGGTTTTGTTTTGTCCTCCCACTGTAATCTCGACAGAATCACCAGTACCACTAGACTTCCAGCCAGGAGAATGGTCCTGAATCACACTTCTCGGAGAAAATGTTTTCCCTCCAGATTGTCCTCCCCTTTGCCTCCTCTCATTTTACACATCTTGTTGTGAGTACACAGGTCTCTAGTGGGAAACAATGGCACTGCTATTTATCCTGTGCAAAGATAGTGCCCAGGATTTCCTTAGGTTACTCTTGAAAAGTGAATATTAAAAAAAAAAAAGTCCCATAGAAAAGTGAACTCAGGAATGAATGGTAAAGAGGATTTCACACACGGAGGCAGGGATTCGAAATGATGAGCTTTTAAAAATAACTTTCAGGAGATCTACTCTAAAGATTAACTTTTCCTACTTTGTCGTAAGTTTCTTAGTACTCTTCTACCCTTTCTCTAAACCTTGATACTTTTGAAAACTTTAATTTTACTGATTTTCCTAAACAGCAGAAGAAACACCCAGCCCCAGCTTGCTTTGGTTCCTTATTCTTTCTTTGTACAAAGGTTTTAAAGGGATTGCCTTGCCCTGAAAAAATTGTCTGCTCCCTTTGGCCAGGGAAATGCTTTGAACTTGCTCTGTGACTGACTGCTGGTTTCTCTTTTGATAGATCTACTTTTGGATGGAAGCCATAACTAAGAACTATCCTGAAATGGTTGAAAAAATCCACATTGGATCCTCATACGAGAAGTACCCACTTTATGTTTTAAAGGTGTGTTGTGGGGAGAGTCACTGATCTCTCAACTTCGGAGAATGTATTAATTCTCCACTGCTGCTTATTATAACTTGGATTTTTTTCTTTGAGCTATGGAAATATTTGTATTACAAGTGTTCCTCAATTTTAATATCCAGCTACTTGGGGATTGGTTATTACCCTTACATTCTTTCCTTTACTAATGCAGTGTTGGTGTAACAGTGAAAACCCTATTTTTAGAATTTACTCTGTCTATGGGACATAGATAAGCTATTTAACCTTCCTAAGCTTTGGTGGCTACCTTCATAAAAGGAGCAGAGCCATCTGGATTATTTTTCAAGTACTTTATTTACTCTCACCACCACCACCTCTGACTGGCTTACCTGGCAGGGAGGAGAATGAAGAGGAATCTTTTGTTAGACAAACACTGATACTGCTGTAATTTTTGGAACCAAAGAAAGAGCTGAACAGTCAAACCCAGGGTAAGATAGGAACCAGGGCAATGTTGGGGGCCTTGGCAGTAGGGTTGATATGATAGCTTCTGTTCCAATCCCTGTCCATTTGGTTATTTACTTTTAGTTGAATAAATTTGCCTTAGTAAAGGTCTGTGAATACGGCCAAAGAAAGAATTTTTGGGAGCCATGAAACCATACTAATTCCTGCTGTTAATTTCTAATTCTGCATTTTTTTTAGCAGTTCCCCCTGCCCCCCACCCAAATAATTAGAAAGAAGTTCTAGGAAAAAAGTAGGCATCAGAAAAATACCTTTGACTTAATAACATTTAATTTACGTATAGTTTCCCAACATTATCTATCTAAATCGTGAGAGGTGAGCCTCTTTAGTCAGCCAAAGATAAGATTTCGAGTCGGGGTTCCTGGGTTTTCATTTGTTTTGACAAGAACCTGCAGTGCAAACTCAAGGTAGATGAAACATCAGGTCTTCTTGACAGCTGAGTTGGTCCATCAAATTGGATCCATGCATTTGTGGTCTACCTACCCATGCCGTTTGCTTTTGGCTGTAATGTATGTGCTCTTCAGAACTTGTGTTTCTGGGACCCAGATTTACACATTAGAAGATCATGTTTCCTGCGTGCCTTAGTTCCAGTCTTACTTGACCAAGAACATGCACATGATGGGAGTCTCTGGGGTTCCTTCATCTTCCCAGTGTCAGGACCGGTACCAAGAGAGTTTGCTTGACACCGTTAGACAGAAAATTGAGTCAGGCAACTAGTCCAGACAACTCAAGATTTTCTTTTAAATTGAGTAAATTAAAGCAGCCACATAGTTCTCCTCTGTGTACTATTTTACTCTTTGAAGCCAATGCCCTTTGATTTTCTCCCTTGCTTTCTTACTGGATTATCTCTAGCTCCAGGTCAGTTAAGAACAAACTTCCCTGAGTGCTGGTGAATGGCAATAAAAATTTAACTCTCTCCTTTTCTTGTTTTGGAATTTCAACTCCACATATTTGTTTAATTTTATAATACTCTTCTCCCTCCCTTCCATACCCTAATTGTGTTGAAACTAATTTTTAAAAGCAAATGAACCAGGATTCATTTTGTGTGGAGGTGTTTTTGAGAACACTTCTGAAGGCACCAAAGTCTATCACTGAGGACAGATTAGGAGCTCTTATTCCAGAATTGGCAGCTTGCACTAGCTCCCCATACAATGAATCAAAACAAGGCCTCTGTCCCCACACCTGGTGGTAAAAAGTTTGTGTGAACTTAAATGTGTGCTTTTTTCTGTGGGCAATGAGGAAATAGTCTATACGTAAAAAGTATGCACGCTGGGAAAAACGGTGAGGGAGTCCAAGTTTATCTTCAGCACCACTGGCTTCCCTTCCCCAAACCTTGCTTTGTTCCAGTCTCCTACAGAAAGCTGCCCACGCCACACATACCTATTTACCTCACAGAAGGTGTCAAGATACAGCTGAAGTACTAGTGCTCTGGTCTTTATTTCTACACTTCCACGTGCAACTCTGGTATGACTAAGCAATTGTGGAAGAACGAAGAGGGCTCTAAATCAAAGGTCCTGAGTGCAAATGTCAATCCTGATTCTCACCCGCTATGTGACTTTAACTAGTATCTTTTAATCTCACCAGCTTTTAATGTCCCTTGAAAACCCTCAAAGGAATGTAGAGAATAATGCGTGTTTCACAGATTTGTTGCAAGAATTAAATATAAGCACTACATAAATGGAAGGATTATCCTGAAGCTTCTTGTTATTGTTGTGGGTTTTCTTTGGACAGGTTTCTAGGAAAGAACAAACAGCCAAAAATGCCATATGGATCGACTGTGGCATTCATGCCAGAGAATGGATCTCTCCTGCTTTCTGCTTGTGGTTCATAGACCGTGTAAGTATTTACATTCTCTTAAGCCGGAGTTTCTCAGTGCGTGGCCTAAGACAACATGCGCAGAATCAACTGGACTGTTTATTAAATGCATTTTCCCAGGTCACATTCTAGAATTCTCAACTTAAACTCTCTTGTGGTGAGGTCTGGTAATCTACAATTTTCACAAGCTACCCGGGTGATTTTGTGCATATTAAGTTTGAGAACCATAACTTCAAGCATTTAAATCACCCTAAAGATTGTCCACCTTTTCCTTCCTACATTTCTGGCTAAGGCTAAACACTGGAAAATAATCAAGAAATATTTTACAGTTGTATTGTGTTTACTAAGGGCCATGGTCTGCCCATGGAAATTGCACATGAAGTACATTACAGAGCAGATCATATTTTCTCATATGTTATAATGGGGGATTTTTGTTCCTGAAGAAGGCCTTGGCAGCAAAAAATCCATATATCCATATATAAGACAAAGAGTCTGGCATAAAAATCAAAATTATAATGACTATAAACCTCTATCATAAATGAAAGCATAAAAATTATGCTTCAGTTCCTATAAAATGGGCATAAATGTTCTCTCTATTGATTTATACAAAGAGCCTTTACCACTGGAAGAGTAACTTAAAATATGTGTCCTTCTGTTGATGGTTCTTGTCCCTCTATTCACAGGTATACAACTATACAAAATAGATTTGTTTTTAAAAATTAAAAGATAGTCACTTAGATTGATCTGATCACATAGATTAACAAATGAAGTACATCAAAGGTAAAAACATTGTTGCCTTTGCTGGGTCTTGTCAAATACAACATTTCTACCTACCTTCTCCTGCCTTGCCGTGTGCTCTTCCCCCCCGATGGGAGCTGCAGCACCCCTGAGCCTTCTGCAAAGTTCCCAGCCCACCATCAGTACTACCTTGACCAAATGAGGATAGTTCTCAACTGACTAGATCCTTAACACACCCCAGCCATTTAAGGATCCTTCCTGAAGTTGGGTAGTTTTATTCATTTTAGGTAATGAATGGAGTACCAGTTAGTGGAGAAAGAAAGGTGCAAAGCAAGCAAGAAAGAACACTTCTTTTTCATTCCAACACTGAACCTGGAAAGGGACAGAAAGAAACTCTAATTCATATTGACTCTAATTCCTATTGGTGAGGTTGTCCTTACTTGCTATCCTTCTCAAACTGACACGTCTTCTCTCCTATTACACATGTTCACCTCTACCCTGCCCCCTTGCTGAATCTTTGCAAGTTTCAATTACTTATTCCACAAATATTTATAAATTGCCTATGAGTTTCCAGACTCTGGAGATACTAAGGGAAACAAGATACAGATCAAAAACCTTACTGTCAAATATTTTGCCCCAACAACATGAATCTGATTTTTGTAACCCAAAGCAACACAGTCAGTAAATTCTTTTTAATGCACATTTCAGGAGCTCTAGCCTTGCCTGCCTACAACTAATTTAGATCATCTTTCATAATGATTCAAACAACTGTAGAAGGAAAAATAAAAGATTTAGCTTTAAAAATTTTGTGTGGGTAGATTTTATATTTAAAAAGTAAAGAACCCAGGGCGTCTGGGTGGCTCAGTTGGTTAAGCGACTGCCTTCGGCTCAGGTCATGATCCTGGAGTCTCGGGATCGAGTCCTGCGTCGGGCTCCCTGCTCAGCAGGGAGCCTGCTTCTCCCTCTGACCCTCCCCCCTCTCATGCTCTCTCTCTCTATCTCGTTCTCTCTCTCAAATAAATAAATAAAATCTTTTAAAAAAAATAAAAAGTAAAGAACCCAAAGATGAATTGAAGTCTTAGCTTTTAAGTCTCTGTAAAGAAAACCTACACCATCGCTGTGTTTCTCCTTTCCTCTTGTACAACAACCACACACACAACACTTCTGACACCAGATACATGGGCACTTTCCCCACCCCACGCAATTCTGTGACACCTGTTGTGTGTCCTACAATTTAACTCAATTCTGACACTATCTACTTGGAGATTGAGTCAGATCCCACTGGGTGAGGGCTCAGTCCCACAAGACTGCCCCCCTCACGCTTCAGATGCTGGTTGAAAGTCCAGGCTGTTATCTGTGCTTCTGACTAAGCAGCTACAAATCAAAGGTTACCAGGACCTCCTCCTTAGGTTTGATTAATTTGCTAGAGCAGCTCACAGAACTCAGAGAAACGGTTCACTTACTATGTACCAGTTTATTATGAAACGGATATGATAAATGATAGAGTTGAACATTCAAGTGGAAGAGATGCCTAAGGCAAGGTATGTGGGAAGAGGCGTGGAGCTCCCCAAACCCTCTTCAGATGAGCCACTCTCCCAGCACCTCCACATGTTCACTAACCCAGAAGTTCCCTGAACCCCAAACCTTTGGGATTTTTAAAGCGCCTTCATCATGTAGGCATGATGGATCATTAACTCAATTTCTAACCCCTCTCCCCTTCCTGGAGGATAGGGTTGGGGCTAGGAGTTCCAAGTTCCTGGCTTGGTCTTTCTGTTGAGCAGTATTCTTCCAGGAGCCCACCAAGGGTCACCTGAGAGAACAAAAGACACATCAATCACCCAGGAGATTCCAAGGGATTTAAAAGTCCTGTGTCAGGAACCTAGGTCAAAGACCAAATACTAGACCAAAAGATGGTCCTTATTGCTCTTATCATTTAGGAAATTACAAGGTCTGTGCCAGGAACCAGAGGGGCTGTGGGGTAGAGACCAACATATATACATATTTCTATCTCACAATTCTCACTCTCTTCTCCAACTCAGTATGGTGCAGTCTCAGCTTGAGGAAACGCATTGCTCTACACTTTGGGGACCCTGAGGCCAGTCATTTCTTTCTATGCCTCCCATTCATCTGGTAGAGGCAAAATTTAGATCCCTTCTACTAGTGCAAAGGCAGGGGCTGAGCCTGGCTTGTGCATGACTGCATCACTAGGACCAAACTCAGCACAGGGTTTGGCACATCACTGGAGCCCAAGGGACACGTATTGGGCATCACACCTAGCTCAGGACTTTGTCTGCCAACTGACTTTTCTCAGTGCCAACCTCCCTCTGAACCTCTGACCCGGAGAACTCTCATGTAGCTGCACACCAAGTTGGTACCCTGCAACCTCAGGGCCTCCACAGAATTCCTTCTGCTGCCCCTCACCTTAGCTGACACGTGACTTGTGAAGAACACTGCTTCAGAGAAGCTCCATCAAGGAGAGGGGCTGCTCTTCCATATCTCCATATGCTGAGGGACCAGAGTAGTGGATCAATGTTCTCCTGTCCTAATACAGCTATCGCCTACTTTCCAAAAGTTGGCATAATGCCACTTCACTTTTATGAAAGACCTACGTTCGTATGGGAATGGTTTTCTTTATTAAAGCAAAAAAAAAATGTCCTTCAGATTTCTTTCAGTTGGCCAAAACAGGTACTAATGTAAAAGTGTTTGGGAAGTGGGGATACTTTTCACTTTATGCCACTTTGGCTTATGGAAATCTTTCATAGGCACGCTCTGCTTTCGGATAGCGTGGGAAACCTGTACTGCTGTTTGCCCATTTCTCCAAATTCCTGATCTGATCTGGTTGAACCACCCTTGTCTTTTCTTTTCACTGTCATCTAATGATCTCCAGATAATTCCCTGGAACCTGGCTCACGGTTCTTTATTCCTCTCCAATTCTTCTTGCCCTTATTCTGAGTGAATTCAATTTCCATATGTGAGGTCCATCTAAAGAATCATCTCAGCAACTTGAACTCTACATCACCAAACCTAATTCAACTCTATTTTAGTATATTTCCCCCGTGGCCATCCTCTGGATCTCAAAAATAATTCTCTCCCTGACCTTTAGATCCAGAATATGGCCAAGGAGAGTAACCAGGAACGATAGGAGGAGCCACTTAACAATCTGACCACTTAATTTCCTCTCTTTCTACTTCTGTCATTCCTCACACCTGTTCATCAACCATTCACCCATATCCTGAATGTCTTGTCCCCGTGATGTGCTCTTCAGGAGTTCTAACCCCAAACACCCCACAGAATTAACTGTCCTCCTTCTAAGCTACCTTGTATATCCTGATTTTATTATCATACTTGTAACATTGAATTGTTGTTCTTTCCTTTCCAACTTGACACTTTTATCAGTTTGTTAGGGACAAAGACCATCTCTAAAGTCAGTTTTTGTTGTTGTTACCCATAACTCAGTATATTATTTGGTTCATAGAACCAGCGTTCAACATCCTCTCGTTATATTTAAAATTTAAATTAATGCTCAAATTAGGCTCAAATACAACTCTGGGGTCCAGAGAGTACCTACCATTGTGCTAAATGCTTTATTGCCCTTGTAGAACAATTGGGACTTACAGCTCTTTGCTGTATTTCTAGTGGTAGCGGGAGTAATGGTTTATTTTAAAATCTTCTGTTCATAGCATCTTATATGCCTTTTTGTACTAATTTATTCTGTCAAGTGGCTACTGGTTAATTTGTTGGTAGGTATTGTTGTTATTGTTTAGGGCCAAAGACAAAGCTTTGGTGTACCCCAGGAAAAGATTGGTGAGTAATCATCTGCCACAGGCCGAGCTGCTAGGAATCAGACAAACCATTATTTCCCACCCCCTAATCTCTCACTCTTGTGCAGTCCTCCCTCTATTCTCATCTTTCTTCTCTTGTTTTTATTACTAGGGCAGTGATTTCAACTATGTTACTTGTCGGTAAATCATTCCTTCAACAAATATTTATTTGTTGTCATTTGTGTGTCAGGCATAATTTCTTCAGCTACCTACCTGATTAAGAGTGATATAAAACCATGACTGTAAACATATTTACAAACTACCATGAAAACTCAGTGGATAACACATGCTTGGAGAGCCCCATGATACACAAATCACAACTTAATGGGTAAAGAATTATTAGATTCATAAGCATGTTCAAGTTTGGTTGAAAATGTTATTTAAAAAAATCATGTCTTTAAAACACAGGTGATATACCAAGTCAGAATTATAAGGCTTATAGAATTTTAGAAGTTGTATTTCTTCAATGATATGATTATATATCTAGATTGTATGCTTTTGAAATACAAATTACTGGATAAATATCAAATCTGAAAATGTCTTAATGAGTAATAACATTATTCACAAAGTTAATTGAGAACATTTCTTACATTTCTCTGTATCTGTGTATCTCTGCCCTTAATCAGCACAATGCCTGGAAAAGAATACAGGTTTGCCCAGTTACCAAGTACCCAATCTTACCCTTAGCCCATCAGGAAAATACACAAAGTCCTGAGGATGCTATAAAATTACCTAGCTGATCCATTCAGGTCACCCTCCCATTTGGGTCCACGTCTCCTCTTATAGATAGGCATTGAGAAGTCCCCTTAACACGCAATTTCCCCTGTCTTTCATTTTTCTAAGCCTCACCACTGAGGTCCTGGTTTCATCCTGTTATTTCTCTTCAGATCACCAATTCCCACTTATTCTGGGCCCTCATCTTCTTTAAATGCACCCAAACAAGCCCACCACTAGTCCAGATGGTGTCCTTGTGAAGGATTAAGAAAGACATCTTTTGCTGAAATAACTAGATATCCACATGCAAAAGAATGAACTTGGACCCCTACCTCATACCATGTACAAATATTAACTCAAAATGGGTCAGAGGCCTAAATTTAAAAGCTAAAATTATAAAGTTCTCAGAAGAAAATTTAGAAGTAGTAAATCTTTGTGACTTTAGGTAATTATTTGTTAGATATGACACCAAAAGCACAAGCAACCAAAGAAAAAAGAGATAAATAGAGCTTTACCAAAATTAACAGTCTTAGTGCTTTTCAAAGGATGTCATCAGGAAAGTGAAAAGACAACCCACAGAGTGGGGGGAAATTTATATGATAAGGGATTTTCATTCAAAATATATAAAGAACTTCTACAAATAAACAATAAAATGACAATCCAATTTTGAATTGGGCAAAATATCTGAAAAGACAAGTCTCCAGAGAAGATATACAAATGACCAATAAGCACATCAAAAGATGTTCAGTATCATCAGTCATTAGGGAAATATTTGCAAATCAAAACCGCAATGAGATACCACTTCAGATCCACTAGGGTGGCTAAAATTTAAAAAGGTAATAACAAGTGTTGGTAAAGATGTGACAAAATTGGAACCCTCATCCATTGCTGTTGGGATTGTAAAATAATTCAGCCATGATTTTACAGCTTGGCAATTCCTTGAAAGGTTAAGTATAGAATTACCATATGATTCAGCAATTCCACTACTAGGTATACACCCAAGAAAAGTAGACACATTTGTTTACAAATGTTCATGGCATCGTTATTCATAATAGTCAAAAAATATGTCCATCAATTTATGAGTAGACAGAATAATGTGGTATATCCTTATAATGGAATATCATTCAGCAATGAAAAGGAATGAAGTACTAATTCATGCTACAAAATGGATGAATCTTGCAAACATTATGCTAAGTGATAGAAGCCAGATATAAAAGGCCATATATATTATGATTCCATTTAAATAAAATATCTAGAATGGGTAAATCCACAGAGACAGAAAGTTGGTAAGTGTCAGGGGTGAGTGTAGAGATAGGTAGAAGGGGAATAACTCCTAATGGGTAAGGATTTTTTGGTGGCGGGGAGGGCTGATGAAGATGTTTTGAAGTCAGATAGCGGTGATGGTTGCACAACTCTGTGAATATACTTAAAAAAAAAATCACTGAGTTATACATTTCAAAATGGTGAATTTCTTTTTATGTTAATTGTATCTTAATAAAGCTGTTAAAGAAAAGAGGGGCACCTGGGTAACTCAGTCAGTTAAGTGTCTGACTCTTGATACCAGCTCAGGTCTTGATCTCAAGGTTGTGAGTTCAAGCCCCACATTGGGCTCCACAAAAAATTCTTGTTAGGCTCTGACAGATGATCCACATTAGCTCTGGAATTTCTTATCCAAAAAGCAGGACTCCAAACAGAAGGGATGAGTGAGGGTTAGAATGTATGTTTCATAGATTTGTTGAAAGAATTAAAATTAAAAATTTAGTTCCCTGGGTAATAAGGACAATGTAGAAACTACCTAGTCATATCTGGGCATAAGACAAGGTTAGTTTAAACTCTGATCGATACGTGTTATTGAAAAAGGAGTGGAATTGTATCTAGGTTTTGTTTCTTTAAATCTCTGACGTGAGCTGTATTGCTTTAGTAAAGAATTTTTTTTGTTTCTTGAAGAAAATTTTAGAAAATATATGGTTCTATTTTCTGCCTTCATTAAATAAGAAGACCATTTGTCTCATGTCCAAGGCATTTGCCACCATTTTACAGGATAGTGCCCTCAGTTCAGACTTTTCAAGGAATTAATACTCTTCCTGAAAGTTAAATACACTAATCTAAACATTCCAAATGACTTCTTAAAAAAATAAAACACATAAAAGAAACAGACTAAGTTTAGAAGGACTTAAAAGATATTATTAAACATACTTGGTTTAATTTGTAGGTAACTCAATCATATGGGAAAGAAACACCATACACCAATCTTCTGAGGCATGTGGATTTCTATGTGATGCCAGTAGTTAATGTGGATGGTTATGACTTCACATGGAAAAAGGTAGGTGAAGGCGAAGAAAACAAAGCATACCCTATTTGGGGGTACAGGATGCACAGGCTGAATTATTCAAAGAATCGTGGATCTTGGCACAATGGTTTTGTTTAAATATACATATAATTATATTTTAATTTAATATTATTATATTATGTATACATATAATTAAATTCTTATTATGGAAAAGCTCAAACATATGAATGGAAATCCTTGCACAGTAAACTCCTTTGTGCCCATCACAAGTTCATCAGTAATTAGTTCATGGCCAGGGGCACCTGGGTGGTGTAGTTGGTTAAGGGGTCAGCTCTTGGTTTTGGCTCAGGTTCTGATCTCAGGGTCATGAGATCGAGCCAAGTATCAGGCTCTGCACTCAGCATGGAGTCTGCCTAAGACTCTCCCTCTGCTCCTCCTCCTGTGTTGCGCGCTCTCTCTCTCTAAAATAAATAAATAAATAAATAAATAAATAAATCTTTAAAAAAATAAAATAATCAACTCATGGCCAATGTTTTCTCACATATATCTCCAAACCAATTCTATCTTATTATATTATTTTGAAGCAAATCTCAGACACCATATCATTTCATCAATAAGTATTTCAGGATGCATCTCTGAAAGAGATCTTAAAAAAAAAAAAACAACAACATGGTACAACTGTACCTAAGAATTAACGATACTTAATATCATAAAATGTCCATTCGATATTTACATTTGTAATTGCTTCATAACTTAAAAAAATTTTTTTTTCTTTGATTCAGGATCCAATTAAAGCCAATATATTGTGATTGGTTTAGATATCTTTTAATTCTATTTTAATCCATAGATTCTCCTGCCATCCTTCTCATTCTCTCTCTCTCAGTTTTTTCTTTGCAATTTATTCATTGAAGGAAAGGTTTCCCATTGTCTGGATTTGCTAATTGCATTGCCATGTTGAAATTTTACATTCCTCTGTCCTCTGCTTTCTAAAACTTGAAATTTGGATTGTAGAGGATAAACCAGATTCAGGTTTGACTGTTTTTGGCAGGACTACTTCATTGTGATTCCGTATTCTGCATAATGTCTGATTGTATCTCCTTTTGTGATTTTAGCTGCCATCAATACACAATGCCTGGATCCATCCATTCTTACTAGGAATCCTTTGCATAGCATTTTGATTTATAAAATCATAAATTGCAAGATTTAGAAAAGCATCCTAACTGCACTTGCATTCTGGTAGAATTGCATTCTAACTGATATGTGAATTTAAGCCTTAGGACCCTTTAATTTAGTGATGAGCGTCTAAATATGAGTAAGTTTCCTGGTCAATCTAATCTATACTGGAAACCATTATCAATGGTTATTTCTAACCCATCAACATCATGATTCAGGAAAATTACTCAAGCAATGTAAGTGATGTCCTTCCTAATGTAATGAGGAGCACATAAAACATAATTGAGCATATATAAGTTCAGAAAAGCCTTCTTGAGCAGCACGTGTAAACACCGAGGAGAAAAATCAGAGTGATTGGAAACATACAGGATTAAACGAAGTTGTTTTATGGAGGAGGTAATTTTTGCAAAAGAAATGGGAATGGTGAAGAAGATTGGCTGAAAAAGTCATCCCAAGTGAAAGGAATACTGTGAATATAAATTTGTAGGGAGGAGTGGGCAAATCCTGAGCTAAATAAATGAGAAATCCCTAGCATAGTTCCTAACATAAATCTGGGTTCAGTAAATGATCATACTGGGGCACCTGGTTGGTTCAGTCGGTTAAGCCTTGGACTCTTGATTTCGGCTCAAGTCATGATCTCGGCTCAGGTCATGATCTCAGGGTCCTGAGATCAAGCGCCATATCCAGCTCCATGCTCAGTGGGGAATCTGCTTGAGATTCTCTCTCTCTCCCCCCTCCCTCTCAAATAAATAAATAAATAAATAAATAAATAAATAATCACATTCACAGGTTGGTATTACAATAAATTTATTCTTTCACTGAATCATGGTAGAATTCAGCCACCCTTTAGAAATTTGCTACTCCCCCACTGTCCTTTGTATCTTAACACTGCCAATTAGTCCCTGCAGTTTGAGAACCTAATTTCTCCAGGGCAATTCTTGCTACCAAACCACAGGCCAGGGGTTGGAAGCAGACTGGGAAGCTTTCCAGAGAGTTGGTGAGAGCAGGGAGAAAGGTACCACATCATCCCAAACCCAGGATTTAAACGATGTCTGTGCAACTGTTTACATGGTCAAATTTCTCAGTTTGCCCCAAGAATCCAATGGGGGAATTTTGCTTTATGTTTACAAATGAGAATTGAATCGGTACGATCAAAGGAACCATCAGGCTACAGGTGTCTTCACAGCTCCACCTCTTGAAGCTCTTAAATGAGAGAGTTGAATTCAGTCTAAACGGAGCACTGAAACTCATGACTCATAGTTTTAATTTTAGTTGAAACACAAAGTTATTTTACTTTTCTCAGAAGGAATTAAAATTAGACCAAATAAGATTAAAGAAAACCAATAAGCAGCCTACCAAACCAAATGAAATTTGTGATATAGGTCAAAACTGATCAAATATTACCATTTCATTTGGTTCAGACTGAAATAGTTTTGAGGGAATGTAATTGAGACCTGGATGGAGACAAGGGCTGTAAGAAAGGAATGCTGTGAAGATCGTGACAGGTGGGGGCGCCTGGGTGGCTCAGTCATTAAGTGTCTGCCTTCGGCTCAGGTCATGATCCCACAGGACCCCGGGATCCAACCCAGTATCGGGCTCCCTGCTCAGCAGGAAGCCTGCTTCTCCCTCTCCCACTCCGCCTGCTTGTGTTCCCTCTCTCACTGTCTCTCTCTGTCACATAAATAAAATCTTTAAAAGAAAAAAAATCATGACAGGTGGAGTGATGGGTTTTCGGGAGAGACACACAACCCTGACCACTTAGGCTTTAGAAGTCGTGTCTCTGCTTGAACTAGGAACATGGCCAGCCTGGTTATCAGTATTTTGTTTATTTAGAATCGAATGTGGAGAAAGAACCGGTCCTTTCATGAAAATAATCGTTGCATCGGAACAGACCTGAACAGGAACTTTGCTTCCAAACACTGGTGTGGTAGGTTATTCGCTTCATTTCTAGCAATGTTTATTCATTTAAAAAGGGATATTCATAAAAAAAGGCTCATAATTCAAAGTAATTAGAGGGGGGGCCTATTTGAATCAGGATATAATTTAATAAACGTTTTAGTTAAATGTGATGCTGTGAATGTGCACGGCTCACCTTAACCTCTCTGCCCCGTCATTTCATCTTAAAAAAAAAAAAAGGAAATTGGACTAGTTCCTTAAGGTCCTTCTAGTTTCAGAATTCTAAAATTCTACTTTTCTAGAATAGTAAGGAAGTGACTGTTAAAAGTCCTACTTCAATGAACAAATAACATTCATCATTAGGGTTTCAAAGTAGGATTGGGGGTAGGTACCTCTCCTTAATTGCATAAGAAAATATTCACTTCGAACAGCATTCAAAAACATTTTCTTTGGGTTTCACTATTTACTTAACACGATTTTTTCTTTTATGAATGTCATAAACTTATGTCTAGCATAGTGGGAGCTTATCATTAATTGTTTTGAATGAGTTAAAGTACTCAGCGGACATTGATTTAGGCATTCAAGAATATTGTCTACTTTCAGGGAGGTAGGTGGTGGTTTGCCTTTCCCCCACTGTATTTCATAGTTGCTACATTTAAGAACGAGCTATAAAACAAAACTAAACCTAATAATGATCTTGAATCATCTTCATTTTTGGAAGTGGGTACACATGGCTTTGTGGGGACTACAAGATATTGAAAGCGATTGAAGCCCCAAAACCCCACTTCTAACCACTCCTTTGCCTTACACAATGCTATGTACGTGATTGTACCTATTTCCTTTTAAAAACAAGAAGGGAAGTTTTGTGATTTTGAACATTTCATCATTATCTCAGAATCCACATGAAAACCTCACAACAGAGTACTTACCTTATTTCCTTAATTCCTTCCTTCTCTAGGTTAGAAACTCCGTGAGGGAAGGGACCATTACCCATTATCTAGTGCAATGCCTGGCACATGCAGAGTTCCCAGAAGTTAATTAAATGCATAAAGGAATGAATGAGTTGTTCTAAGAGAGCTGCAGATGTAATAAACAAGCAGAGGAAAGGGCAGTTAATCCTGCCTCGGGCTCACTCCTTTTGTGACTAAGGGAATTACTTAGTGGTTTCTCCGTGAGAGCCATTCTTAAGATTGTCCAATAAAAGTGTCCAATAAAAGTGCAGCCCAAAGACTGCCACAGCAGTGATAACTGGGCAGGGAGTCAGAGAAGAAGCAACAAATATGAAATAGGTCTGAATAGAGCTGATGGTTACTAAGTGCTGAGCTGTTTATATATGTCTCCCCCTAGGTTTCATTATCTATGTATCCTGGATGGAGAATTCCAGACTTAGAAGGTCAATCCCATGCTTAAGAGCACAGACCTAGGAAGTGGCAGAGCTGGGATACAAAGCCAGGCTGACTGACTCCAAAGTTATTGCAATTCTTCTTGGAGAATCACCCCTCTATTATAAGTTCCCATCTGGAATTTCTTATTTTATCTTCATGCTCTTTCGGTGCTCTGTTTTACTTAATATTTTTTTATGGTGAAGTCAGTACCACCCAATTTGAATAATCAAGATGGCAAATATATTCTGTTTTTGCCCTCAAGACATATGGTAGGCCCTCTGAGGCATGGCACTATATTATTACCTGTCACAAGAGTTAAAAACAGAAACAGAAGCAGCAAGCATATAGACAAAAGAGAGTGCCAAATAAAACAAAAAGTAATTGCAAGAATTCTTTTTTTTGTCCAGTGCCCCAGTATCTCTTTTGTACTATGTAAGCAAGCCAGTGAGAAAGAATTAAATCTTATCTCCTCCTTGTTCCTGCACCTAGAACATGCCTTTATGATACTTTTTTAAGAATCTAAAAGAGCACCTTACTTATTAGCAAGAATTGGCATATCAAGGCTGTTTATTTCATGTTCATTTTCCCCTTCCTCTGTATTAAAATTGTGTGCGTGTGCGTATGCATGTGTGTGTGTGTGTGTGTTAGAGACAGAGAATGGGGGTGAGGTTGCCTTGGACCGCTCAGGCGGCCATAACAAAATACCACAGGCTGAGTGGCTTCAACAAAGGAAATTTATTTCTTGCAGAGCTGAAGGCTGGAAGTCCAAGATGAAGGTGTCAGTTGGGTGGGTTTTTCCGGAGGCCTCTCTCCTTGGCTTGCAGATGGTCACCTTTTCACTGTGTTCTCACATGGCCTTTTTCCTGTGTGCACATCCCTGGTGTCTCTCTCTCTCTCTCTTCTTAAAAGGACACCAGCCATATTAGATCAGGATCCCACCTTTATGACTTCCTTAAACCTTAATGACCTCCTTAAAGGCCCTATCTCCAAACCTAGTACATTGTGCGTTAGGGCTTAAACATATGAATTGGCGGGGCGGGGAGCAGAATTCAGTCTATAACAGGGAACATTTTGCGAGGACGTCTGGTCTCAAACTTCCTGAGAGAGATCCATTTATTTTCTAAACTGTTAAGTTAAACTACGAAGTGTTTATAACCAGTGTACAGTAGAAAATCCTTTATTTCTTTTCCTGTGAGACCATAGTGTCTTTTCATCATTTTTATGGTGCTAAAATATATATAACATAAAATTTGTCATTTTAACCATTTTTAAGTGTACAGTTCAGTACATTCAGGCATTAAGTACATTCACAGTCTGGGAAACCATCACTAATATCCATTTCCAAAACTTCTCATCTTCCCAAACAGAAACTCTGTGACCATCAAGCAATGTCTTCTCATTCCCCCCTCTCCTGCAGCCCCTGGTAGTTTCTACTCTACTTTCTGCCTTTATGAATTTTCTTATACTAGGCCTATAGATCAGAGAATGCTTGAGCTTGAAGGGACCTGGTAGACCAAGTGTCTCTTGGTACAAAAAGAGTGCCTTCAGCTGAGAGAGATGAAGTAGCTTGTCCAGATGAACATGCCTGTTTCATGGCAAAGCAGATCTCAGACTCGAGTTTCCTGACTCTCCACGAGTCTTCCTACCAAAATACTTGAAATCTCCAGAATGGCAGTCACAGAACAAGAATTCTGCGACTGTGCTGTCTGTGTCTATTACAGTAGTAACGAGTGGTGGCTGAGCCCTTGAAATGTGGCTTGTCTGAATTGAGATGTGCAGTGAGGGTAAAATACACACCAGATTTCAAAGACTTGGCCTAAGAAAAGTAACATAAAACAGGTCATGAATAATTTTTATATTGATTACATTTGAAATGGTAGTACTTTGTACATATTGGGTTAAATAAAGTGTATTATTAATATAGGTTCACCTGTTTCTTTCTTTCTTTTTTTTTTTAATGATTGACTGAAAAATAAATCCTGTGACTTGCTTCATGTATCTATGGAAGAGCTCTGGTCTGAGGATTCACGTTAGGGCACCACCTCCTCCTTCATTTCTTTCATGTCCTCCCCTGTCTCTACTCCTAACATATAATCTCTGTTCTCTAGAACTATATATCAGGGGGAAAAGGGCAGGAGAAATCAAAGGGGACAGAACTATGAAAATGGATCATCTGATCACATTATTGGTTAAAAATTAATACAAATGAAGTACTTGGAAAAGCCTTGGATGTTTAGCACAACATTTTCTTGTAGGGGAAAGAATGTTTCACAAACATTAAGGTTGTTTCTATTGTAAATAAAAGGAAGAAAGCAGAGCAAGCTTAAGTAAGGCAGGCAAGCCTGGAAGGTTAATGGAGTAGCCCATGGGACCTGAGGACAAGGATGCAGCTGAGCCTCAGAAACAACCTGGAACTGGGCCTCAGCACTGCAGTGGGCTCCGTGACTCCTTTCTCTCCCCATTCATCACTGTGAAGCACACTGGATTCTTTTTTATTCCAATCCGGATGATGATGATGATGATGATGATGATGATGATGATGATGATGACAACGACAACTACAAAGGGGAGAAACAGTAGTCACTGAACACTTAGTCTAGACAAGGCACCATGCGAAACACTTCATATGCATTAGCTCATTGAATCCTCATTAAATATATAATTTTCCCATTTAGCAGACAAAAAAATCAAGGTATAGGTAGGTTTACAACATTTTATCTAAGGCCATATCTATTAAATGGCAGCGCCAAGATTAGAATCAAGTGATTGGACGACTAATAATATGCCTACGCTCCTTAGCCTCTTATTATAAAGGGCCATTACTACCGAGAATGTTCACTTTGCATCTCCTGAAATAGCAGTATTTCCTTCATAGGGTTGCATGAGGATTAAGTGAGATATTGCGTGTAAATCTTAGAATTCGTGTCAGCAGGTGATGTTACTGGTATTGTCTTCTTTGTCCTGGAGAGCAGCTAGACTGACACCAGAATCTTCATCTCAATTTCAAGTTATCAGTGGAGGGATTCAGATTGACAGAACACAAGTTAAGGATCCAGTTCAGGATTAATCAACTGTTTCCAGGAGGGAATAACGTTTGGGGTCAGAGATGGCTCCTTGGGGCTCCACCCCGGTACATTAAGGAAGAAAACTACCATCTGAAGTGATGTATACTATAATCTCTCAAAAGTATGAATAAATATTATGCTGGCACCCAATATCACCATTTTATTTTGTTTAAGGACTTATTTATTTAGCAAGTTAGAAGTAGCACTGAAGGCAGACTTCCATATTCTGAATTCCCAAATGAGACTTTTCTTTTATGGGCTATATTGATTAGTAACTTTTAAACTACAAATACCAGAAAAACCAAACTCACAAAGGATTAAAGAAAATGGGGTTTCTAAAAAAATGTGGTTTTTTTCTCTCATATAGCCACAAGTTTGGAGGCAGGGCTGGCTGACGTCTCTGAGATTTCCTTTCACAAAGGGTACAAGATGGCTGCCCCCAGGCAGCAACTGTTGGGGTGTTTGCTATGAGGGCATAAAAATACTTACTTCAGGGGAGCCTGGGTGGCTCAGTTGGTTAAGCAACTGCCTTCGGCTCAGGTCATTATCCTGGAGTCCCGGGATCGAGTCCCACAACCGGCTCCCTGCTCAGCGGGGGGTCTGCTTCTCCCTCTGACCCTCCCCCCATCTCACGTACTCTCTCTCTCATTCTGGCTCTCTCAAATAAATAAATAAATAAACCTTTTAAAAAATATTTACTTCAAAAGAAATATAAATATGTTCTTTACCGAGTTCTGTCTAATCCATTTCTCTAAAAATGTTGCGCCACAGATATTCAGAAAAGGCACTGTCAGGGAAATCACAAATTACAATAGCATATGCATCTCTTCTAATCCCACTCTATCAATTTCACTTCAGGGGAAGGTGCATCAAGTTTCTCATGCTCAGAAACCTACTGTGGCCTTTACCCTGAATCAGAACCAGAAGTGAAGGCAATGGCTAATTTCTTGAGGAAAAACATCAACCACATTAAGGCTTACATCAGTATGCATTCATACTCCCAGCAGATACTGTTTCCATATTCCTATAATCTAAGCAAAAGCAAAGACCATGAGGAACTGGTAAGTGCTACTTAATTTTTTCATTGGCATTTCAGAAATAAAATAATACCTAGCTCAAGAATAAAAAACTGTGGGAAAAAATTTCTCCTTTGGAGGACAGAGGGAAAGATGGTTTATATTTTGGTCTCACTCTGCTGAGAGTCATCGTGAGTCAGGGTTCACTGAGGGAATGTAAAGAACAGGTCCTACCCTGTGGACGTGAACTTTAGTCCAGCAGATGGTCCCTAAGGAAATGTCAGACATATTGCTTGAAGGTCAGGTTTGAACCATTCCACATGGAGCTGAACTACATATAAAACCATAAAAGCAAGGACAAGAGTCTCTGGAATTGTGGGTCTGCTTTGTGGTAACTAGCTTTCTACAACAGCCTGACATAGATCAAGTCCTGGTACAACACTCATCAATCTAATACCAACATCGGGAATTGTGTACACACTCACCTCCCTAACCCCCAGAGGTTTGGTCCTATTAAAAGCACCTCCAGTGTCAACATTTTGGAATGTAGTAGAAGATACAGGAAGTTCTAAGAGGACTCATATAACCTGCTAACCCCTCACTACTTTTTGGTCCCAGTTGTTCTACGTTTGGGTTGATGACAAAGAATGTAAGAGTTCTTCATGTATTATAGCTAGGATGGGCCACATTCTTACCCCAGATGCTTTCCAGACAATGGAAGTGTTATGGTGACTGTCTGACTCTTGGCCAAGGTCTGATCTTTATGTAGTGGTTTGTTTCTTACTAACTCCTTTTGTTCTGGTTCTCTTTTTTTCCTTTCTCTCTCCTTTTATTTTAATTTTTATTTGTTTGTTTTCGTTATTGAAGTATAGTTGGCGTACAATGTTACATTAGTTTCAGGTGTACAACATAGTGATTCCACGGTTCTATACATTATGCTCATCACAGTAAGTGTAGTTACCATCTGTCACCATACAACATAATTACAACATTATGACTATATTCCCTATGCTGTACTTTTTATTCCATGACTTATTTATTTTATAACTGGAAGTTTGCACCTCTTAATTCCCTTCACATATTTCATCCATCCTCCCAATGCCTCCCCCCTCCTCTGGCAGCCACCAGTTTCTTCTCTGTATTTATGATTCTGTTTCTGTATTTTTGTTTGTTTGTTCATTTGCTTTGTTTTTTAGATTCCACATATAAGTGAAATCACATGGTATTTGTCTTTCTCTAACTTATTTCACTTAGCTTAATACCCTCTGACCCATCCATGGGTCATCCATGTTGTTGAAAATGACAAGATTTCTATTCTCATTCTATTATATGGCTGAATAATATTTCATTGCATATATGTACACCCCACATCTTCTTTATCCATTCGTCTATCAACAGATACTTAAGTTGTTTCCATAACTTGGCTATTGTAAATAATGCTGCAATAAACAGAGGAGTCATATATCTTTTCAAATGAGTGTTTTCATTGGCTTTGGGTAAACACCCAGTGGTGGAATTACTGGATCACATGATATTTTTATTTTTAATTTTTTTGAGGAATCCCCCCATACTGTTTTCCATAGCAGTCACACCAATTTACATTCCTACCAGACAGTGCACAAGAGTTTCATTTTGACCACATCCATACCAACACTTGTTATTTCTTGTATTTTTGATAATAGCCTTTCTGACAGGTGTAAGGAGATATCTCATTATGGTTTTGATTTGCATTTCCCTGATGTTTGGTGATGTTGAGCATCTTTTCATGTATCTGTTCGCTGCCTGTATGCCTTCTTTAGCAAAATGTCTATTCAGGTTCCCTGCCTATTTTTTAGTTAGATTATTTGTGGATTTGCGTTTTGTTTTGATTTTGTTTTTGTTGTTTTGGTGTTGATGTGTATGTCCTGGTTCTCTTACAAGAATAAACTATAGCCACATTAGGGGCTAGCAGTTGCTGATGACAAATATAAGGTTATTTGCATTTTCTGAAAATAGCTCATTTAGAACATAAACACATCTGATACTTGCAATTCTTTCTTCTTCTCAAGAGAAAACTTTTAAGGAAAGCTCCTTTATTGGTGTTATCCTTGAAGAAATGAGAGGCTATTTATCCTGATTTGGAAATAAAATTGGTCTGATTTCCCTTATTTTTGGATTACTGTTATCACCAGCAGTTGTTGAGTTATTTTGTGTAACATATTGTTTTTGGTGGACATTAAAAGAAGCATTAGGTGGGACCCTGCCCTTTAAGAGATCATGATACGGTTAGGGAGCTCAGTCATTAGCAAATGTTACAAACAGCTGTATCCTAAGTGCAGTAACTACTAAATAAGTGGCACAGATGGTAGAACTCAATTCTGACTAGGATAGCAGGGGGTGGTCTCATTAACTGATTCAGAAGGAAATGCTAGAAAAGCCAGGGGATAAAGTCCTTGTTCTTGAGGGATTTATCATCTATTAAGTGGTGACATATTGTAAAGAAAAAATAATAATAATAAAGCGCTATTGACATCAAAGAACAGATCCATTTCCAGCCAGAAATTGAAATATAGGAATTCTAGAGACAGACAGGGAAGGGAGGACATTGAAAGCTGAGGAAATGTGTTCCCCACAGGAAGTATGTTCAGGTGTGGGGGTGTGAAAGTGGCGGGTGACATCATCAGAAAGTAGATGTGGTCAGTTTGTTTGTATGTCAGAATGAATTTGTATTTCATTCTGTAGACAATGGAGTTCCATTAAAAATTTTTTTAGCAAAGGAATGCCGCAACGTAATATGCACTGATACTCCTCTAAGTTATTTAAGAGAGTGTCAGTGAGTACTAGCATCAACCTCATAAAAGATCTGGATAAGCTAGAACCAAATGTAGTAGAATAAGGGTTTTATTTATTAGCCTATCCCATACTGGCACATGATCCTTTTTACCTGATGAGTCTTTAGGAGTTATTAGACATTTTACACATGAAGACAATAGTCTGTGAGAAGGAAATGATCTACGCATTAGGTATATGTAGTATTTTGAGAAGTCACATTTAAAGTTTGGTGATAATTTTGGGGTGCCTGGGTGGCTCAGTCGGTTAAGTGTCCAACTCTTGATTTGGGCTCAGGTCATGATCTCAGGGTTGTCATACTGAGCCCATTGTCAGGCTCTGCGCTCAGCGCTGAGTCTGCTCCAAGATTCTCCGTCTCCCTCTGCTCCTTCCCCCCGCAATAAATAATTTAATTTAATTTAATTCTCTAAAAAAATAAAGTTTGGTGATAATTTTGTGTAGGAATAGGGTAACCCCAGGCTGCTTGCTTTTGAAATACAGTTGTACTTCATTTTACATGATAAGTGAATTCCTGAAGACCAAAAAGCATGTGAGAATTATTTTTCCTTCAAGTTAAATAAAATTTTCAATGTATTGGAAGAGTCTATGTTTAAAGCCACCCAATTGTGATTTCCATAAAGCAAAATTATTTGTTAAAGTTTATTTATTCTTACTGTGTAGATTTTTCATATGCACAGTTTTCTTCTAGCTCTATTGAGCTATAATTGATGTATAACACTGTATAAGTTTAAGGTGTACAATGTGATGAATTGATACACATTGTGAAATGATTACCACAATAAAGTTAGTTAACACAGCCATCACCTTACATAATTGCAACCATTTCGTTTGTGGTGAGAACATTTAAAATCTACTCTCTCAGCAACTTTCAAGTATATAAAATAGTGTCCTTAACTATAGCCACTATGCTGTGTGTTAGATCCCCAGAACTTATTCATCTTATAACTGGAAATTTATATCCCATGACCAACATCTCTGCATTGCATTCACACCCCAAGCCCCTGGCAACCACCATTCTACTTTCTATTTCTTCCTATACACAGTTTGATTCAATTAACATATGATTGTTTTATTAAGAAACTTCTACCTGTCCAGCTTCAAAGCTGCACATTAACTGAAATTCCATATTCTATTGATTTCAGTCCCTAGTGGCCAGTGAAGCAGCCCGTGCTATTGAGAATATTAATGAAAATATCAGATATACTCATGGCAGTGGTTCAGAAACTTTATGTAAGTATTTCTTCTTAAGATCTGGAGAATTGTGAGGTACTAAAGAAATCTGTGTGTTTGGTTTTTCTGTGTGGGTTTAATTTTTCTAAATGGAATCTTTAAACAAGGTCACATGTAAAATAGTTGGATTACAACAATTAGAAATGGAAGCGTAATAGCTATGAGAGCACCGAACAAGGTTATATTAATAAATGAATACCCTCAAAAGAAGCCAAAATGATATTTAAGAAATCATGTTCATTGCTATAGAGCAGAGATTATAGAATTGGCATCACACTGGTTGAGTGAAGCAGGAAAGGTCATAAAGGGCCAAAAGAATGTATAAGATGTCCAGGGTTCCCATGAAAAGTTGTGCAGGTTGAACACTGTACAAATCTAGGGAACATTTTTACATTAATGCTTTATAGTAACAGGCTGTGCCCACTAAAGCACACTATATAGTTAAGTGTCTTTTGTTTGTATAACACTGATAACAGCTTGTATGTGGCAAATCTTAAGAAATATTTTCAAATTTAATTTCTGCTGGCAGATATTTATCGAGGGACTCTTTTTAGGATGACAGACAATGATTTTTTTCTTTTGAAGTTGGAGGAGGAGATGGAAAAAAGAGGAACAGAAAATAAACATGTAACCAGGTGTCAGCAAACTATGACCCATAGGCCAAATTCAGCCCACTGCTTGTTTTTGTATAGCCTGTGAGATAAGAATAGTTTTTCCATTTTTAAAAGATTTTTTTATTTGTTTATTTGAGAGAGAGAGAGCAAATGGGGGGAGGGGGCAGAGGGAGAGAGAGAATCCCAAGTAGCCACCATGCCTAGCATGGAGCCCGATGAGGGGCTGGATCTCACAACCTGTAGATCATGACTAAGCAGCAATCAAAAGTCTGGCGCTTAACTGAGTGAGGCACCCAGACACCCCAGTTTTTCCATTTTTTAAAAGGTTTAAAAAAAAGATTTTGTGACATGTTAAAATTATATGAAATTCAAATTTCAGTATTCAAAAATAAAGTTTTATTTGAACACAGCCACACCCATTTATTTATGTATTGTTTATGATAGCTTTCACGATAGTAGAGTCAAGTAGCTGTGACATACTTTGTGGCCCACAAAGCCTAAAATACTTACTACCTAGTCCTTTGGAGAAAAAGTTTGCAAATCTCTGATGTAAACAATGAAATAGTCAAATATAGTATAATCCCATTGAGAACTGAAGAAAATAAAAGAGGCTTAAGGGTTTGAGAATGACTGCAGGAGAGAGAGGCTACTTAGCTAAAGTGGCCTAGGAGGGTCTCTCTCTGTAGGTGACACTTCTGGGAGACCTACCTGATAAGTGTCTGCCAAACAGTGATATACAAGGAAAACGAGGGAGAGAAAATGGGTTGTGAGAAGGCCCTGAGACAATATTCAAAGCCCCCAAATTTTCTTTAACAGGTATGATCTACAGGAATATAAAAACACACTCATCTTAATAATCACATTCATATTATTTTCAATAAATTGCTTGAGCACCAGATGCCCTATTAGTAGAAAGTCCAGAATCTTCCTCTTCCACCTCAACAACCCCAAAATGTCTCAGAACAAAGCGGAGCCAGATTGGTCCACATGGTATCTCTGTCTCTTGGTATCACTGGCCCACTGCTGCCTTTGCTGACCCAGGTCCTTGCTCTGTCAGAGAGGGACCCTACAGCTTCCTTTCACAATTCAGAGCTTTCTTGATTCTCCTCCTCTTCTCTACCATTGCTCCCCAAAGCATAACCACAGGTGTCTCAGGGCTAGAGAGCTTACAAAGCAACTTTCTGGTGTGATGAAATCAGTCCATCTCTACACATTCATTCAGTCAGTATACATCTATGAGAATGTGTTCAGAAGCATGAGAAAATGGCTGGAAGAAGAAATGCCAAATATTGATAGTGGTTATCAGAAGTATTTGCTGAATAACTCATTAATCCACTGCTGATGAATATTTTTAGTATTATAAACAATGCTTTGGTAAACACCTTTGTAGTTCATTTAAGTATAGGCATTAGAAAGAGGCAAAAATGATCACTTCACATATTATATGATTGTCTACCTGGAAAACAGTAGAAATCAACCAAAAATATTAGTAACAATCAAAAGTTGAAGGTGGCTGAATATGAACTAAATATACAGAAATCTAAGGCTCTCTTATATACCAAAAATAATCAGGTAGAAAATAAAATGAAAAAAAGATCCTACTGCCCCTCTATATGTACATATATACACATTGCACACACATATACATACAGATACATATATGTGGATTCATTGTTAAATGTATGTGTGTGGGTACACATACAAATCAATATATTTATATGAAAAACCTAGAAAATTTTACTGGTATACATAAAAGAAGATAAATAAAAGGAGAAACCTACCATGTTTTTGAGTAGGAAAGCAAAATAAAAATGTGTCAGTCGTGCTAAATTAATCTGTATATTTAATGCAATCCCAATGAACAGTTAAATGACTTTGAATTTCTTTTGAAAGAATGGATTTGGTAGAAGAGCTTGTAAAATTCTGACAAATGAGACTAATAAGAGAGAATTTGCTCCAACCAGGTATTAAGGTACATTATAAACATATAGTAATTAAGATTGTGGAGCTGAGCCGGGAAAAGACAGATCAACAGGAGGGAATAGTGAGAACAGAAAGACACTTAAATATATAAGGGCATCTTATTTCTCATAAAGGAGGCATTTCTAAGAATGTTAGCTATTCAATTAATAGGATTGGAAAACCTGACAACTTACTCAGAAAAAGAAATTAATTGATTTACTAACATATATTTCTCTAAAATAAATCCTAGATAGATAAAATATTTTAATATAAACACTCTGCCAATAACCAAGTTGAAAGCTAAATAACCAAATACGAAAAAAATGCAAATATTACACAAGGCAAATTCGAATTTACACTAATGTTGCTGTTATAAACAATCTATAAAATCAATTGAGTAGAAAAATGAGCAAAGACAACTGATAAAAAATATAAAGATGGACAATAAATATACCAAATAAAATGTTCAGCTCAGTGGTAATCAAATAAACAAAATAAGATGATTCAATATTATTTTTCACCCATAAAACTGCCAGAAATGCATAATTCCTGTGCATTGTATGGGAGGGGGAAGTGGGCAAATTCATACTCTGCTAGTATGGAGATGTAAATTGGTTCAATTATTTTGAAGGTTATTTGGGAACATGTAGCATAATTGTAAAAAGTAGATACTCCTAGGCTAGTGAATCTACTTCTAGGGAAGAATATCCTAGAGAAACAAGCAATTAGTAAAAACAAGAAAGGACATTGTCAAGTTGCTTATATTGATTAGAAATTAGAAAAACAATTCTAAATGTCTCCAAGTAAATACTGAACTTAATTATATCCAGCTTTACAAGGTAGTGCTATGAGATCATGAAAAATGATAACGTAGATTTGAAGTTATTGATACATAAAGCTGGTCAGATAGATTATGTTTAGAAATATTACAAAACTGCATGTATATGATGATCTTATTTCTGTAGGAAAAATTTAAGGATGTTAAAGCATGCACTGAGGGAAAAAATAACACTAAAATGTTACTGGTGATTATTACTCTTTGGCAGAGATATGGGTAATTTTTATTTTCTTCCTTAACCTGTTTTTCTTCAATCTCCATTTTCTACCAGCAACTTAGATTACTTAATAACCAGAAAAAAGCAGAGCTATTTTTAGGGGAAAAAAATCCATTTTGTTAGTTAACTTGAAACATCTGTATTTCAAAAAGTAATTTCTTTTTTCTTCTTGTAGACCTAGCTCCTGGAGGTTCAGATGACTGGATCTATGACTTGGGCGTAAAATATTCGTTTACAATCGAACTTCGAGATAAAGGCAGATACGGATTCTTGTTGCCAGAGCGTTACATCAAGCCCACTTGTACAGAAGCTTTCGCCGCTATCTCTAAAATAGTTGGGCATGTCATCAAGAATGTTTAATGCCGTTAATTTTTTCACTCTTCTCCCATATTTTAGTTTACTGGTTCCAACAGGACCAAATCATTGTACCCGTTCTTCTAAAATTTTATCAGTAGTTTTGAGAAAAGGTTTTCCTATTCCTTGCTTTTGTCAACGAACAAAATAAATGTTACCTTAAAATTAAGGCAGAGAAAGGCTCACATTTCTTTTTCCTTTTTAAAAAAATTTGTAAGAGGCTAGATACGGATTTTGATTCAGGGTGTTTGACTACCCACCTCAAGCAATTTTAATAACTAGTTTCTTGCAGATCATTGGACCACAAAAGGAAAGGTGGTTAGAAGTACGTTAAAGATTTCTGCTCCAAATTTTCAGTGAACTGCTTGCGCCTTTAAAAACACAGCCGTGTATGCTTTGTTCCACAGTAATAAGCGATGGCCCAGAAAGCGGAGGAGTGTCAAAAACAGGACAAATATCACCTGTCACTGCTCAGTAAACATTTTTGGCAAATGAATGAACGGCTGTATTTTCAACAACAGATATGGCATTTACAACAGCTGTTTATTGTAAGAAATTACGTAATAAAAGAAGTAAACTCTTTCTCTCTCTTTTTTTTAAGATTTTATTTATTTGACAAGAGAGAGGGAACACGAGCAGGGGGAGTGGGAGAGGGAGAAGCAGGCTTCCCGCGGAGCAAGGAGCCCGATGCGGGGCTCGATCCCAGGACGCTGGGATCATGACCTCAGCCGAAGGCAGACACTTAAGGGCTGAGCCACCCAGGCGCCCCGTAAACTCTTTCTCGTAAATTCACTTTTTATTGGAAATTTTGGCTCTCCCTGGCTCAGAGATTCCACTCCAAAGGTCCCTTCAACAAAGCACCGATTTGAGGATTCCCACTTCACTCCTACGAGCCGACGTTACGCTCAGGGGCGTGTCTCCGGAGGGGCGGTGCCTGCGCGCTGACGACTAATCTGGCGGCCGGAAGCTGCTTCGGTCCACTCGGGATCAGGGCAAACACTTGACTTCCGGCGGCATTTTGAGTCGGTCCTCCTATCGGCCTGTTAGTGTTTTCGTTGCCTTTCTTGCTCTCCAGTCTCTCTTCCTTCATTTTCGTCCTACATCTCAGTCTCACTTGACCCTGGCGAAGCGGCGGGCGGGTTCTGCTTCTCAGCTGCCCCCGGCTCCTCTCGCTAGCGAAGGGCCGGTTCCCGGGAGCCGCGCGTGCACCTCCTTCTCCTCGTCGTCGTCTTCCCGGGGCCAGGCGCGGGGACAGAGAGTCGCCTCCCCCGCTCCTCGGAGCGGTGGCGGCGGTAGCGCCTCCTGACTGAGCTTGCGACAGGAGCTCGGGGAGGAGGTAAGCTTGAATTCTGTGCATTGGTGTGGGTATCGGGGGAAAGGCTTTGGACGGACCCGGGATGGGAAGGCCCCGGGTTGTCCTCCATCCCTTTTTGGGTCACGCCAGGATTTTGAGCTCTCCTTGAGCATCCCACCCTTAACTCTGCAATAGCTCCCTGGGCTCAGGCTTCGTTTCTAGCTCTTGTTCTGATTCCGGCGAGTTTGTTTAAAAGGACGGGTGGATTCAGACAAAAGACTGTGCTGGGTCCCTACCAAAAAGGCTTGGGAACCCTGGCGCAGTATTCGCATTTGTATGCGCTGGACGGGGGCAGGAATATGGTCTTATATTTAGAGGCTCCCTTTACGCATTCCAGACCTGTAGGAAAAATTATCTTGCTGTTGGTTGTATTTGGTTTTGCTTATTTCCCGGCAGTGATAATTTAACCACTTGGGTCCTGGAAGTTCCCTGGGTAGTTACTTGTGGCAACTATCTCTCAGAAACTGGGGAAGGTGGAGTGAAAGGAGAGGGTCTGCTGTTTGGCATTATCTCTTTCTGAACAGGTTAAAATAATTTATGTGGCTGCAAATTATTCAGAGTTGATACTACTTGAACGATATTGGTAGGATCTTGTTTGTGGAGCGTAGTGTCTTAAGCTATTCGGTTATATTGTGAAGTTTTCAGATAATTTGAACTACTCTGAAAATTATAGGCGTATACTATCCCTTCAGATTTTGGGGGTTTTTTGGAGAAATAATTTTAAAAGTTTGGAAAATATCTCCACAGCTCAACTTTTCAAAGTCCATGATACTGTTGCAGTTAATCTAAATGTTTATGGAGTACAATCCATGCATGTGTATATGGTGCCAGTTAGCGGAGTCTAGTTTTGTGATATTTGAAATTACTGGCTTTAGTACCTAAGTGACAATATTTTTAAGAGTTTTGTGGACATAATCTGTAGATTTTCAAATACTTTCCAATTTCTTAATGAAATAGATTATAAAATGACAATTTAAACAAGAGACTACTAAGAATGTTGATGCAGGTATGTAGCAATTTGTGTCTGTAAAACAGTTGCACCATGAAACTTATTAGACTTTTACTGTGTGGATCTGGTAGGATCCAGTTTTATCAAATGCATGCCTCTTACTGACTTCCTAATTTTTGCTGATTCAAAATGAATATTGATTGCATATTTAAGATATGCAAATCAATTTTCATATCGGTAAATTAATACTAAAATTCATCAAGTGGATGCTATTTTCACTTCTGTACAAGTTATTAGAATTTTAATAACTTGTCAGTGTTAATTGGTATTACAGTATGCATTGGCAGTTAAATATAGAAAGCAAAATTGTTTAATTGACATTTATTTGGGGAATTGGTTTTTAGTGGATGTTAGTCTTCCCCACCTCCCCCAACCCCATTCTCCATTTCATGTAGAGTTGGCGCTATTTTAGTAGATACTTAGTAACAGTTGAAAGTTAACTGGTGTTGCTATTTAAAGTGTCTTTATTCTTTTTTGGTAGTGTGCATGTTGCAGTTCTGTTTATTTCACTTTATAGTAGTTACTAGCATTGGCTATTTTCTGTGCATAGTCTTTTTAACAAATTATTTTTTCTACACGGTGCTCCAGTATTGCCTTGCTCATAGTGGTATAGTCAATTTAGTTCTGTTAATTGTTTGGAATTAACTCTGGAATTGTTTTAGTCTATCTGTAAGCAACCTGCAAGATTGTTTTAGAAAGTTATTTTTTAAAAAATTCTCCCAGACTATGCATCAAATAAACTTTTTTCTTTCAAATATATGAAATATAAATAGGAAGAGACCTTATTTTTAATATAAACCTTTTAATTTTAGAACTTAAGTGGATAAGAATTTATTCTACCAGTTAGTACATTTATGTATTTTTAATTGTTTACTTGACAGTTTCCTAATATTATGCTGCAACTTATCCAGATTAAAATGATAAATGCTTTCATTTGTCCTAGGGGAAGATGAGGCCTCAAAAAGATGTAATTATGGTTTTAAATGAGGATACTAGAATTGATATATGTTTTATTGACAAGATTTTAGTAATTAGGCTTCAGGAATCATTGATCATTTGTATGTTTCCCCTGTCTTAGCCATATTTATAGGGTGGAGCTTTGAGTACATTATATTTGTGAGTTTTGGGGGGAGAAAGGGGACTGTTCCCATTTATTAAGACCCTCTTTTGTTGTATTTTAATAGATTCAAACTCTGTATCCCCTGTTTTTCAATTGAAAATATATCATAAAAACCTTGATATTTATTTACTCTGCAAATGGAGGCGAGAAATAGGAAAATAATTCCAAAGACTTTCACCGGTGTCCCTTGGGCTTTGATAATGTTGGTGTTTGGGAAAGACATGAAGATGTGGGTAAAAGTGTAATGACAACTTGAAATCAAAGATTAATTTGAAAACAAAACTGGAGGGAAAAGATTTAAAGTCTCTGAAATAGGGAAGACTTTAATATTTACATTTTTATTTTATGGTTTCTAACTCTTCTCACATACTTTGAAGCATTTGCTTATTGAAGCCTGTTCAGATATTAATTGAAAAAGGTTTTTATCCCCTCTCAGTCAAATCTATATTTTATTAGATTGTAGTATTTATTTGCCTTTGAGGACCCAAATTTTTAGATAGAAAATTCTAATTAAGTCATTTTAATTGGTAACATACTTTTAAATTAATAAATTAATGTATATGAGTAAATGCCTTTTTGGTGTATTGTAGATTATATGTATATATTTAGGCAAATAGCATTTAAAATATTATATTTTGTGTTCTTTATAAGCATATTTTATCTATGTCAATCGTGAATATTTCAGTAATATTTTGAAAACTTATTGCTAACTACTGATAGAAGTTCCTAGATAGATGATCAGAAGAATTCCTCTTCCTTTCAATTAGAAAACTTCAAATACTACTTTTTCCCTTTTGCCTCAGATTTTTTTTCCTGTCTATGACCTCCCTATAACATAGACCTGGTACTCAAAGTCAGTGCAGTTTTAGGAGGAAGCCTGACACTGTTGGATGCTGAGAATATGACTTTTACTTTGCTGTTTTTCCCCTAAGTTGGAAGACTCGACAGTAGCTAAAAGTAAAGTTCCAGTGATAATAACTGTGTAGGTGAATCTTGAGTAGTTCTTCATGTCCCATGTACAAGCAACTTTGTCTCTCTGGGAAGGTGCTTTAGTGGCAGGGATACATACAAGGAGGGGTATAAGATTCCATCATAAGTCCTCACTAGTTTGTCTTTGACATAGTAGTCCAAACCTTTTGAAATCTTAAAAGTTTATGTTAGTGATCTAGGATTGGAGAGAAGTCATGGTTTTCAGTGGTAGGTCAGGGGAGTAGTAGAGTTCTGATCCAAGCAACAGATTATAAAGCAGAAAGAGAAACGGTTAATACCTGGAGCCCTCAGAAAAACAAGAAAGGAGATGCTAGATGACCAGTGTTTCAGGTATAATAATAAATAGCTGTTCCCCTAATTATGGAAAGCACTACCATTAATTTTTTTGGAGGAGGGGTGTTAGGAGTGGCAGCATGCTGCGGCTATATAGGAGTTTGAGGAGCAGAAATATTTCCGTTGATAGCGGAGGGAAATATGTAAGGTTAGGGTTAGTCTTCTTGAGGCAGCATGGGGGGATGGTGTACCTGTTTTCCAAGTTCTAAATACTAATAAGAGCTACTAAGGAACTTTTAGAACTCATTCAATTTTAAGTTTATTAATATTTTAAATACTGAATTAGTGAATGAAGATTACAGTGTACATCTCTATATTAATATAGTAACATGAGACTTTGAACATTTGTTTTTGTTCTAAACTTTCCCTATTTTTTGTGACATATTCACTTTTTATTGACTCCTGCTCAGACATAAATTGTAAAAAAGTGGTTTTCTCAGTTAAACAAAGCTCTACATTTTCTAGATCTTTTCTCAGTTCCATTTATCTTGGCCTTCCATTCTATAAAGAACTTTTCAGTAAATCAAATGGACATATGAAATTTTACCAAATTTTACTTTGTAAATTCATTATTTGGGCTGAGAATGAGATAAAAATTATCTTATAATACTAACTGTTGTATGTGGGGTTGGCTGTATAGTTCCTTATTTGGAGAACAGTTGATACATATGTGGTTTTATGTTGCAACAAACTCTTACTCATTAATGTGCCGCTCTACACTACTCTTTAAAAATTTGTAAAGTTACTTTCCAACTTCTTTGAATCACTAAAAATTAATTACTAAAATGGTTGTATTTTATATTAAAGAATAAGAACACATTTTTTTTTTCCAATTTAAAACTACCATATGGTATCATTTCCTATTTTCCTTTTGGTTCATTATCTTTGTTCATTTGTCAAATGTTGTCCTTACTCTTAGGATTCTTTTAAAAATACGACCTGAATAGAAGTATCTAACTAAACCAAATATTGTTTACAATATTTTTAAGCTTTTGATTTGGTACTATCAAGACTTAATTTCCTTTCAAGTGATATGTCTTTATTTTGAAACCACATTAAAGAGCTTCTTGAATTTGTGAATTTTATGGAGACCAGTTCCTTACCAAATGGAACTTTCAGTTCTTTAGCTATCATTCATTCTAGTAACTTTTGACTATTGATAAGATTTCAACTAATTGGATTATATGAAATGTGATATGGTTTAGTTCCCCCCCCCCTTAGGCAGTTCCTACCCAGTTCCCACAGTGATGTGCTAATTTTTTCTAGATCTAGAATTTAATGTTTTTTCTAACATATATCATAATACTGTTATCTGATGTTTTCATTTCCAATTGAATCACCTGATTATTTACTTAGATTTGTTTTGTTATGGTTTAAGTGTTAAATGTTTTATTTACTTTTGTAAAATATTTTTACAATTTGTCTTTCTTGTTTCTAATAATGGTAAGGTAGCCTGTTCATCACTTTTAGCATCTTTGACTTTTATGTCAGTGTAGTATAAATTATAGAAACATCTTGACTTCTAGTTCTGTTGCCTGTCCTATTTTGAAAGAAAGTCATTTTATCAACATTGAATTTTCTTTATATTATTGAAAATAAATGTCCTTGATTAGACTGTTCTTTTTCAAGCTCTGTTAAATTGGAGAAAATATTTAAATAGTTTGCGTTTTTCTCCCAAGCTGATTTTTAGAATATACCTAATGTCACAAACTGTATAAAGCATAATTTCCACTATCAATAAAATTCTCACCTGATTTTATTTTCCCATTCTCTTTGACATGGCTTTCTTTTCCAGTTAACTACCTTATGGAGAATGATAGCACAGCTTTTCCTTAAAAGATAGGTAAATTTTTAAATTTTTATAAGGAACTTAGAAACTAAACATTTTATAGTTGTTTTCTGCAGTTGAACGTACTATGAAAATTGTGCGAGTAGAATTTTATTCCTTCACTCTGCAGAAGAGTAAAAATTCTAGCCAACAGATTTCAGCATTGTTGTAAGTTCATTAATGTGCTGTGCCTTAGAAGATACCTTCTATTTACCTGTGACCTCTCCTATGCCTTTTTTCTTCTGAGAAAAATTCCCCATAATTTTACAGTGTTATCTACAGCTTTATCTACGTGTAAGTTATGGGCTCAGTTAATTTACAACTGAAGAATTTTACAGTTTTGCCTCTCTCTTTTTTGGTTAAAGTAGTACAAAATGTCAAAAATTAGAAGGAAGGTCACAGTGGAAAATACCAAGACCATATCTGATAGCACATCCCGAAGACCCAGTGTATTTGAGAGGCTTGGACCCAGCACTGGCAGTACAGCAGAGGTGAGTTGTCACTAGCTCAGTCACAGGGGTTATCTTATAATCCTGTTCTTGAATACTGATTTGTATCATAAAGGTGAACAGGTTGTTGTGTTATAGGAATGTTCAGTAAATTTTTAAAACTGAGTTTCATGAAAGAGTGAAAAGAGTAATAATTTTTATGGGTTTTTTTCCTGATGTTTTTATTGTTTGGGGAATGAATAATTTATCTCAGGGTAGCTGGAATTTTGGTAGCATTTATTTTAATTTTGTCCCACTAGCATCTTTTCTCCAGAAATAAATATGAAATTTACATAGTAATATCTGTCTCTTAGACACAGTGCCGTAACTGGCTGAAGACTGGCAACTGCCTCTATGGAAACACATGTAGATTCGTACATGGCCCTTCACCCCGTGGTAAAGGTTATAGCAGCAATTATAGAAGGTAAATTAAGAACTTTGAATTGTTCATATACTATTAGGAGATGGCTTTTGTAATTTATCTAGTATAAAAATCTGAAATGCAAGCATATATTTGATTAGATTTTTCTCTTTTGGTGGTGGTCTTATCAATAGTCAAAGATCAACAAGATCTTTTTAGTTGTTAATTTCAAGATTAATAAAATGTACGCTTTAAAGTTATTTGCGCAGTATGTACTGTTTTTGCCAGTAGATTTTTTTAATAATATATGTATGACTTCCCCTAACCCCAGTTATGTACTAAAATGGTTTATGATAGCAGAATTTCATGGATTTACTTCCACTAAGGAAAGACTTTTTAACTCTTAAAAAATTAAAATTTAACAAGGATATAATTTTAGCTTTTTAAGATGTTCTAAATTCAAATATTAATGACATAAGACAGTCTACTGCAAGCTCTGTACATTAAATGCATTTGCCAAACCCCTTATCACAATGTATTAATGTAAATGAAAGCATGTACTTATACGTAGATAATGGTACTACTACCTATTTAGGACATCTTTTTGCCTTTAATAAAGGCAAAGCTAAATGAAACTTTCCTAATAAAGACCTTTAATTTTTCTTTCAGTTCAGTTCATGATGATTATGTTATGATATTTAAATATGTAACATATGTAAAGGTTGTCACAAAAACAGTTTAAACTTGATTTGTAAACAAATAGTTAACCAAGTCCTAAAATTGGGTGTGCTGATTGCTTTGGTTACAGCAATAGTATAGAAACTGAACGTTATTAGCATTTGTAGATTTTTTTTTAAATGGGTGATTTTGTGTGTGTGTGTGTGTATAGATTTTGAAGCTTAATAGACTTTAAAATTCAGACCCTTAACTGACTTCCTGTTCACTTAGACGTACATTTTAGTTTACTTGTGATGCTGAATACTCCGTTTTATTTGTATTTAGATTGTCACCTGTGCCTTCTGTTAATGTAGGAAAACCAGTTCTTAAACATAAGTTTAATTATCTGTATAAATTTATACCTAGGTAAAGTGTTTCAATAATTTTAATGTTTTGTTCATATTATTACCACACTTTTAATAACGTTTTAATTCATCTGTGAAATTTATTGTTAACTGACACAAAATTTTTATATAAGAGGTAATTTTGAGGAAAGTGGGCAGAGAAATTTGTCTAAAATGGGAAGAAATAGTGTCATTACTAGACTTAGAATAAAGGCTTTTTGTTGTTGTTATTTTGTGCATGTTTTTCCATTTGATAACCCCCTTTGGATTTGTCTTTTTTTCCTTTTTTGATAGGGAAGAAAATACAGTTCATAATGTGATTGAAAGATGGAAAGAAAAGCAGTGTATTTCAGAAATGCTTAGTCACAAAATATTTAAGTCATTTATTGAGCATTCATTGTATGTAGAGCACTCTGTTAGGTGCTGCTTAGGGTAGAAATAAATTCTTAATAAATTGTTTTATTATATAAAGGAGACCAGGGCACATAAGATGTACATTTACATCATAATTATAATTTAAAGCATTTAAGTACTGGTTTTTAATAAGTTCCACTTTCAAGGTTAGATTTAACTATTAAAACATTTAATATAGTCCTATAAAATGTACATACAGATATTATTGAGATCCTTTAAAGTGAATTAACTGAAATTATTTCTTCATTAATCATGTGACTTGTATTGATAGATAAAAGAATTGATTTGATTGGTAACTATTACTTGAAATAGATGTAAATGTTTATGTGATTTGTTTATATCCTTAAAAAAAAATATTGTGTACAGTATTTTTGGTGGCCATTGAGGAACTACCACTCCTTAACTTCTTTGCCCTTTTTAAAAGGTCCTCTAAGAATATTCTTTAAAGGCAGTGTGTTTTCCATGTCTGCTTTGTTTTCTCACTTAATAATGGTGTAAAAATAATTGGATAGCCATTTGTCACATTTTCAGTATGAATTATGAATGCTTATGAGTGTTGAATATAAATATGTATGATTTTCCTTAATTAAAAAGAAATCCACTGCCTAAATCTTGCTTTAAATCCTTTAACTATTTTCTATTCTGAAATCATTTCAAATTTTAAGAAAAGATACAAGAATAATACAAAACTCCTCTGTGTCCCATGATTCTTAAGATGGGTAATTCTGTTGTTGATGTTGCATCCAGCCACATACATGTATGCATGATAATACTGTTGCCTCTTGATTAATTTTACAACACTGTGGTTTAAATCTTTATCTTCCTGCTTTTTACTTTCAAATATAACTAATACCTTTATGTGGTTTTTAGAAAAACAAATTAAGCTGTTAATTATAAATTCCTTTTTCTTGGCTCACATACAGTTTCTTATTCATGTCACCAGTACCTGCCACCCCATGGAATTTTATTGTATACATTTCTGATTGTCATGGGGAGAAAACTTGTAAGTGATGCTCATAATTTTTATATATTAATATTTAAGCTGAAGCAGATTGTTTTTCTGAACATTAGGAGCCATGGACAGAAAAATTTTATTGAGATTTGTGAGGTATTTCTGTAAATACATTCTTATATATGTTATATAAATATAGATTTTTGTTGTTTTGTTTTTTGTTTTGTTTTTGTTTTTTGGTTCAAAGGTCACCAGAAAGACCTACAGGGGATCTTAGAGAAAGAATGAAGAACAAGCGCCAAGATGTGGACACTGAGTCCCAGAAACGAAATACAGAGGAGTCATCCTCACCTGTTAGGGTAGGAATGAATTTCCCGAAACAAAGTTAAATTTCAGTAGTGATTTATTATCTTGTGTGCTGAATCTATGGTAGATGTGTAATACCACATCATAATGTTTTATATGGATAATGTAATTTAAAGAAAAAAGTCCTCTGGGAAAACTCATTAATTGTCTGAATCAGTTCTTGATGGTAGTTAAGATGAAGGGAATTGGTTAGCAGAGCTCAAGCTGAACATAGGATTTCTGTATCTTGGTGGGCATCATTAGTATCTAAGAGTATTCCTTTTTTTTTTTTTTTCCTAAAAGTATTCTTAAATTTTCAGAATTCAGCCAGCCATCATATCCTGCTTATTTCCAAGAAAGATTGAAGTGGGTTACAGTAGTACACTTAGAAATTAAAACAATGAAAGCAAGGCATGTGGTGACAGAAACTGAACTAGAGAACTTAGGTGAAGGAAAGCTCATGTGACTACAAAATTTAATGGTGAATTTCCTGGCAATGAAGCCAAAAGAGAAATATGTTTTATATGATGTAGCTTATTGAATAAAAGAAAACATCAGTGTTTCAGATATGGAAATCTTGTCCTGAGCTAATTTTTTTAAAGAAATTTATGTATACGTGTTTGTAACAGATTTATTGGGATATAATCCACGTACCATACAATTCGTCCATTTAAAGCGTACACTTTGGTGGTTTTTTGTATATTCCCAGAGTCATGCAGCCATCACCACAATCAATTTTAGAGCATTCTCATTATCATAAAAAAAAGAAAGAAAAAAACCCCGCATACCTTTTAATGGTAATACCTGTATCATCCAACTGACCAACAGCCCTAGGCAACCACTGTGCCACTTACTGAAACTGTAGATTTGACTGTTCTGGATGTTTCATTTAAGTGGAGTCATGTAAAAGGTGGCTTTGATTTTTTTTTTTTTTTTTATAAATAAATTTGTTCTTTTTTTTTTTTTTTTTTAAAGATTTTATTTATTTATTTGAGAGAGAGAGAACGAGAGACAGAGAGCAGGAGAGGGAGGAGGGTCAGAGGGAGGAGAAGCAGACTCCCCGCCAAGCAGGGAGCCCGATGCGGGACTCGATCCCGGGACTCCAGGATCATGACCTGAGCCGAAGGCAGACGCTTAACCATCTGAGCCACCCAGGCGCCCGGTGGCTTTGATTTTGACTTGTGTCTTTCACCTACTATAGTGTTTTCAAGGTTCATGAAAGATTATAGGATGTATCGATATTTTATTCCTTGTTTTTGCCAAATAATAGTCCATTGTATTAATATATCATGTTTTGTTTACCCATTCATTAATTGATGAACATCTGGGTTGTTTTCACCTTTTGGCTTTTATGTATAAACATCCATAAACAGTTTTTTGAGTGACATATATTTTCATTTCTCTTGGGTTTATATCTAAAAGTAGAATTGCTGAGTCATATACTAACCCAAGTTTATTTTTTGAGAAACTGCTATGTTGTTTTCCAAAGCAACTATACCATTTTACATTCTTGCCAGCAGTGTGTGAGATTTCAGTTCTCTACATCTTTGTCAGCATTTGCTATTATTGAACTCTTTGATTAGAGCCATCTTAATGGGTGTGAAGTGGTAATCTCATTATAGTTTTTGCATTTCCCTGATGGCTAATGATATTGAACATCAGTGATATTGAACAATAAGATGTGCTTATTGGCCATCTGCTTATCTTCTCTTGAGACATGTCTTTTCAGATCTTTACTAATTTTTAATTTGGGTTGTCTTTTTATTGTTGATTTGTAACAACTCTCTATATATTTCAGATACAAATCCTTACTTATGATTTGCAAAAATTTTCCCATTCTGTAGGTTATCATTTTATGTTCTTGATGATGCCCTTTAAAGCACAAATGTTTTTATTTTGATGAAATCCGATTTATCTGTTTTTGTTGTTGTTTGTGTTTTAGGTGTCTTATCTAAGAAACCATTGCCTAATTCAGGGTCACAAAGATACATGCCTTGTTTTCTTCAAAGAATCTTTGAGCTTTAGCTTTAGCTTTGATCCATTTTGAGTTAATTTTTATTTATGGTCCAGCCTTATTCTTTTTCATTTCATGTGGATATCTTAGTTGTCTCATATTATAATCTTTTTATTAAAATTATCGAATTGTTTAAAGAGAAACCTTTCTGATAATTTAAGCTACATAGAAGCTAGTTTATGACTGTTTCTGATCCTTGATAAAAAAGCTGCATTACAGTTTTACATTATAGTTTGTAGAGACTTAAATTCAGGAACCTAAAGTAATGCACTTTTAAGTATGAATTTTTCTAATGTCTGATGATACATAATACTGCTTTAGAAGTCTCAGTAATTCTCAGCTAGAGGCATGTACATATCAGAATTCTTTTGGAGGAGAGAGTCTTTTGCGAAGTACATGCTGATACTCTACCCCTGATCTACTGAATTAGAATTTCTGGGTAGGGGCTGAGCATGTGTATTGTATTTTGAAATAACCGATTACTCAGAATAAGGAATGAACTCCATGATTTGCTGGTAATGTTTAACAACCACTCAGGGAAAAAAAAGCCATGCTTTGTAGGATTTGCCAATTTCTTTGGCATAAATCCTCCCATCCTAGTCAGTTTCAAGCTAGCAAAGTGGTATTGCTGAATACGGAGTTGGAAGAGATACTCATTTTCACACCATTATATAGTATTTTTCACACGTACACACATATATGTACACACACTCACATAAAATAAATGCAATTAACCTCAAGAGTAAAATGTACTGAAATATTTAGGAAGTGAGTTTTGAGTAACAGTTACCTTTGTTTTTATTTGTAATTGTTAGCTTATAGCATTTAATTTTTAATCATAGCTGTGTTTAACAATGGCATGCACGGTTCCTAAAAATTTAACAGTCGGCTCTTGTGAGTCAGTGTGAACTGGCTCTATCTAGCATACCATTAAATGGACTGTAGTTTAAAAGGCAAACATCTAGAATTCATATTCTGAAGACATTATTTTAGGAATTGTTTTTTAACTCTGCAGTCAGTTTCCTTATCTAAATGGAGGCCATAGCTCTATCAGTGTGTTGCTGTGAAGAAAATATATGTAAAATAAGTAACGTGAGTGGCTAATCCATGATGACTGTTTAATAAATGGTATGTATGGTATTAGAATAGCTCTTGGCCTTTCCTCTCAATATAAATTGGTGTTAGGCTCTTAGTAGGAGATGAATATCAGCATTAGAGATTTAGGTTGTTAACAGATACCTAAATCTAAGTGTGTTGCTGATCATAAAGGTTTATATGTTCAGTATATGAATTTAGTAGACAGCAGAGCTGGCATTTCATCAAGAAATTTGAAGCCTGTTTCTCACTTTGCCTAGATGAGAAAGCCCTCAAAGGTGCTGAGTGTCATGCATACCTAAGGGTAGTAGTGAGAAGAGTGATCAGGTTTTAGGAAATTCCCTATCCAAACTTAGAGAAAACTGTTAATAAGCTAGGATACCAGGGTATTAATTATTTTGAGTGATCTGTCTGGTCTAGGATAACAAATGCTGATCATTTCTGTGATACATTCCTACTGCAACGCAGACATCTGTTGATCTTTATGTAATGAATTTCTGTGGGAAAGTCAGATTTAGTTTAGGTAGGGGCAGCTACAGGTTAAATAACATAGCGTAGCTAAGTTAAGATACAAACTAACTGTAATTCTACCCCTTCTCTGCCACTGAATTCAGCTCCAGTGTGCTTGAGTTTTGAGGTTGATAACCCATGATCTTGTCGGGAGACAAATTCATAAATAGATAAATTGTAATTCTGTAGAGTATGATAGCATGACAGAGATGAGCAAAACACACAGTGAAAGGAATAAATAACTGCCTGGGGAACCAGAGAACATTTTACAGAGGGAAATGACATTTGCACTGAGTGTTGGAAGGATAGGTGGGGGGAAAGACGAGGTAGTGAAAGTTTAGAAAGAGGAGAAAACCAACACAGCAACAGTAAAGAGTTTTAAAGGACTAGTGTGTTTGAGAAACTGTGACTCTCTGTGCCTAACGTATAGAAATTACAGCATGTGAATTTGAGGTGAGGGTTGAAGAGGTAGATTAGGTAGATCACATTGAGAATAGTCTTAATGTATCAGTCAGGGTTTGGCAAGAGAAAAGAGATTTGTATGCCAGGAATCTATTCTTGTTCACAGATTCACCTCCAGACCCTGGAATTAGTAAGTTCACTTACTGAATAAATGAAAAGTGATTCTGATGTGTAGCCAGTGTTGAGAACCCCTGGTGGCCTAGGGTCTGTGCTCCAGTGAGGCTGTTAAACAATTGAAATGTGGCTAGTGTGAATTGAGATGTGCTGTAAGTGTAAAATACATACTGAATTTCAAAGACTTAATATGTAAAATAAAAGCCAAATAGCTCATTAATAATTTTTATGTTATGTGTTGGAAATGACAATATTTTGGATATACTGGGTTGGGTAAAATATGTTACCAGAATTTTAATTTTCCCTGTTTCTTTTTCCTTTTAATATAGAAACAATAACATCCCAAATTACATATGTGTTATATTTGTGTTGTAAAGGGCTGCTCTGGACAATCCAAACCAAATTTAACACAGTGGAATTAAATTTAACTCAGAATCTTGAGGTAGAGTCAGTAGGATTTGATGACCAAAAGAATGAGTGGAGGGGACATGGTAAGCCTAACTAAGCTTTCCATGACATTAAGATGGGGAAGAGAACGAGTTGGATTGTGGCCCCTTTTGTATACTAGGCTCATATCATAGACAACTAATTTTTGGCACTATTTTTAGTAATTGTATGCACACTAATATTTTGTTAGTCCCTGTTGACATTCAATTGCTTTATCTTATGTTTAACAGTTCCAGAATAACAGTTAACAATAATATCATTAATAATAAGATCACAGAGAATAGTTTAAGATTTCTTTGTAGTTCTTAGGGTATATCTCATTAGGGAGATACCTGTGAAATCTATTAGGGATATAAAATCAAATTTGTTACAATAGTTGGGTTGTTTTATTTAATTTTGATTTTTGTTTTAGGGTTTCTTTCCTTTTTTTTTTTCATGGGGCTTGAACTCATGACCCTGAGATCAAGACCTGAGCTGAAATCAAGACTCGGATGTTTAACTGACTGAGCCACCCAGGCACCCCTTCACTTTGTTTTTTAATCATAAAACATTTACATCGCTGCAAAGTTAAATCTCCAAAACAGGTTACATTCTGAAAAGTCTACCTTTTATCTCTTGATTGCTCTACCCTGTTCTCTATAGGTAACTACTCTTACTAATTTTTGGACATCTTGGTAGCTTCCAAGTTTTGGCAATTACGAATAAAGCTGCTATAAACGTCCTTGTGCAGGTTTTGTGTAGACACAAGTTTTCAATTCATTTGGGTAGATACAAAGGAATGCCACTGTAGGATTGTATGGTATGAGTATATTTAGTTCCTAAGTTTTAGTTTATCTAGTTGAGGACATTCCCCTCTATTTCTAGTTTGCTAAGAGTTTTTATCACTAATGGGTGTTGGATTTTGTCAGATGCTTTTACTGGATATCCATGTCCATGGATATGATCATATGATTTTTCTTCACTAGTCTGTTGCTGTGATGGATTACATTAATTGACTTTCAAATGTTGAACCAACTTTTGCATACTTGGTATAAATCCCATTTGGTTGTGTTGTGCAATTCTTTTATATATTGATGGACTTGATTTGCTAATATTTTCAGGATTTTTACATCTATGTTCTTGAGACATTTATGTCATTACAAGAAAATTGTAATGTCTTTGTCTTGTTTTTGTATTAGGTATTTAGGTATTTATGCTGGCTTCATAGAATGAGTCAGGATGTATTCTCTCTCCTTCTATTTTCTGAAAAAGACCAGAGAATTGCTGTAATTTCTTCCTTAAATGTTTGATAGAATTCACATTTGAATCTATCTGGGCCTGGTGCTTTCTGTTTTGGAAGGTTATTAATTATTGATTGGATTTCTTTACTACATACAGGCTTGTTTAAAAGATTGTCTATGAGTTTTGGCAGATTGTCTTTTTTGAGGAATTAGACTATTTCATCTAGGTTATCAAATTTATGGTCATAGCATTGTTCATTGTATTCCTTTATTATCCTTTTAATGTCCTTGGGATTTGTAGTAAAGTCTCCTTTTTTGTTTCTGATATTACTAACTTATGTCTTCTCTCTCTTTTTTTCTTAGTTAGCCTGATTAGAGGCTTACCCATTTTATTGATCTTTTCAAAGACTGGCTTTAGGTTTTCAATTTCATTGATTTCTGCTCTAATTTTTATTATTTCTTTTCTTCTGCTTACTTCAGATTTAATTTGCTCTTCTTTTCCCAGTTTTTTCAAGTGGGAGCTTAGATTATGGATTTTAGATCTTTAGAAATGTTATAAATTATTCTTCAAACACTGCTTTCACTGCATTCTATAAATTTTGATAGGTTGTATTTCATTTTTATTTTTGTTAAGATTTTATTTATTTAGAGAGAGCAAGTGCGTGTGCTTGCATGAGTGGGGGGAGGGGCAGAGGGAGAGAGAATCAAGCAGACTGTGCTGAGCACGGAGCCCCACATGGGGCTTGATCCCATGACCCTGAGATAATGTCCTGAGCCAAAAATCAAGAGTCAAATTGCTCAACCAACTGAGCCACCCAGGCACACCTCATTTTTATTTAGTTTGAAATATTTTTAAATTGTTCCTGAGATTTTTTCTTTTCTTTCTTTTTTTAAGATTTTTTATTTATTTATTTGACAGAGACATAGCTAGAGAGGGAACACAAGCAGCAGGGGGAGTGGGAGAGGGAGAAGCAGGCTTCCCGCCGAGCAGGGAGCCCGATGTGGGGCTCGATCCTAGGACCCTGGGATCATGACCTAAGCTGAAGACAGACGCTTAATGACTGAGCCACCCAGGTGCCCCAAGACTTTTTCTTTGACCCGTGTATTAATTAGAAGTGTGTTGCTTGAGCTCCACATATTTAGGGATTTTTCAGCTATCTTTTTGTTACCGATTTCTAGTTTAAATACATTGTAGTCTGAAAGCAGACGTTGTATGATTTCTGTTCTTTTAGAAGTGTGTTTTATCGTTGAGAATATGGTCTATTTTGGTGAATGTCCCATGTGAGCTTGAGAAAAGTGTGTATTTTGCCGTTGTTGGATGAAGTAGTCTACAGATGTCAGTTGTTTCCAGTAGATTGGTGGTGCTTTTTTTTTTTTTTTAAAGATTTTATATATTTATTTGTCAGAGAGAGAGAGGTTGAGCGCACAAGCAGGGGGGGCGGCAGGCAGAGGGAGGAGAAGCAGGCTCCCCACTGAGCAAAGAGCTTGATGCAGGGCTCGATCCCAGGACCCTGGGATCATGACCCGAGCCAAAGGCAGACACATAACCGACTGAGGCACCCATGTGTCCCAGATGGTGCTTTTGAGTTCAACTATGTTCTTACTGTTTTTCTGCCTGCTGGATGTATCCATTTTTGACAGAGGGGTGTTAAAATTTCCAGCTGTAATTGTGGATCATTTCTTCTCCTTGCAGTTGTATTATCAGTTTTTACCATACATATTTTGACACTCTGTTGTTAGGCACATATATATTAAGGATTGTTATGTCTTCTTGGAGAACTGACCCCTTTATCATTATGGTATGCCTCTTTTTGTCATTGGTAACTTCACTTGCTTTGAAGTCTTCTCTGTCTGAAATTAATGTAGCTTATTCCCACTCTATTTTGATTAATACTAGCATAGTATATTTTTCTCCATCTCTTTCCTTTTACTCTGTATGTGTCTTCATATTTAAGGTTGTTTCTTGTAGACAACATGTATTTGGGTCTTAGTTTTTGGTCCACTCTGACAGTCCATTTTTGGTTTTTGGGTTTTTTTTTTTTGGTAAGACTTTTATTTATTTGAGAGAGAGTGCAAGAGAGAGCACAAGCTGGGGGCGAGGGCAGAGGAAGAAGGAGAAGCAGACTCCCCACCCAGCAGGGAGCCTGAGTGAGGCTTGATCCCAGGACCCCCGGAATCATGACTTGAGCTGAAGGCAGCCACTTAACTGACTGAGCCACCCAGGCGCCCCTGATAGTTTCTGTTTTAATCGATGTAGTCCATTGATGTTTAAAGAAAGTATTAATATAGTTGAATTAATGTCTATTATATTTGTTACAGTTTGTTACCATAGTTCTTTGTTCCTATTGTTTTGTCTTCTACTCTTTTTGTGCCTGTTATGGTTTGAATCACACATTTTATATTATTCCAGTTTCTCTCCTTTTTTAGCATATTGGTTTACTTATTTTTACTTTTTTTAGTGGTTTCACTAGAGTTTGCAGTGTAAGTTTACAATTCAAGTCTCCTTTCTCATAACACTGTAGTATTTCACAGGTAGTCCAAGTACTGTATAATAACAAAATATTACTAATTCTTTGCTCTGGACTATCATAAGTGATGTTGGGATTTTCTGCTCTTTAACGGTTTGGTAGAATTCCCATGTGAAACCAACTGAATCTGGTACTGTTTTATGAAAAGTCCTTTAACTATTTTTTTAATGTGGAAATTAGTGGACTTTTGACTTTGTTGGAAGTCAGAAGTCATTGTATTTTTCTAAAAAATTATTTCCTCTGGGTTTTTAAACTGCATAGAGTTGTGTGAAGAAATCTCATGTTTTTCTTTATTTTTCTTTGTTCTAAAGCCTGTTTTTACTTTGTTATATCTGATTTTAGATACTTCTGCTTTTTTCCCTTTTTTTAATTAGGTAAGCCAGTATTCTTTTTTTGTTGTTGTTGGTTTTTATTTTTTTGTTGTTCTTTTTTTTCCCCAAAGAGTTAGCTTTTGGATTTATATTAGTTCTTTCTCTTTTCTAATACGTTTGTTTTTTCTTTTATTCTATTTCTTTTATTCTTTGGTTTGCTGTATTCCTTTTCTTTGTTGAATTGGTTGAGCATTTGTTTTCATTTGATTTATATTAGTATTTAATGCTTTAAACTCTGATAAATGGTTTAGCTGAATTTATGGATTTTATATGTCATGTTTTCATGATCATTATTTTCAAGAAATTCTCCTCTTTAGGTTTGGATTTCACCCATGATCCAATAATCTTTTAATTGCATGTTTTAAATTTTTCAGGTTGAAGAACTTTTTGTTATGTGTGTGTTATTTTGAATAAAAAAATAAGTTCTGTGTTATTACTCTTTATATTTCTATTTTTTTAACTTTAATGAGATTTTCTTTGTGACTTAAGATATGGTCAGTTTATCTGAATTTTCCGTGTGTGCTTGAAAAGAAGGAGTATTTTCTACTTTTTTAGTTTTCAGATTCTAGAGTATATCTAAAACCTCTGTTGTTTTGATCTTCTGTATTTTTAATATCTTTGTCTACTTGATCTCTTGGTTTGAGAAGATCTTGTTGAAGTATCTTAGTGGTATGTTTCTGTCTAGTTTTCTCTATACTTTCTGTACTTCACTGCTGTATTGAGTGCACAGATACAGAGATAATAACTGTTCTCTTTTCATTATAATTTTTTTTAAAGCAGTGTTTAGAGATGACCTGAGTTTGGTTATCTGTTGAATGTTCTTTAAAGTATACAGTCTTATTTATCTGTGGCTCTGCTTATTATGAAACAAGATAATATAATTTTTGTGATCACTTCATAACACAAAATCTCCATTAACCCTATTAGGGGAGTTTTCTTCAGTAGTTGTAAACAAATTATACTAGTTTCCCCAGTATAGATCTACATTTCTTTATTCTCTATGTTTCTGTAATATTGAAAGGATCTGAAATTGTACATCTGTGAAGAATTTAAAATTTTAAAATGTCTGATTATATCTATTCTAATAGCTATAGACTGAGCTGAGTTTTTGGGCTAATGTTCAGGCCAAAAATCAGTGAACCATTGTTCATTTTTTAAAGATTTTACCCTTCATCAGAAGTGTCCAGTTGAAGTTTTGAAAACATTAAGGTGAGAACCATAATCTCAATAGCAGTTTTTTCCAGTTAATAGCTTTGATATGATATGTGGTAGTAAATTACAGACAAGAAAAATTTGAATTAACATTAATTCTAGAGGTTCTGACGGAAAATTAAGAATTCACTAATGATGTGGGGCGCCTGGGTGGCTCAGTCGTTAAGCGTCTGCCTTCGGCTCAGGTCATGGTCCCAGGGTCCTGGGATCGAGCCCCGCATCGGGCTCCCTGCTCCGCCAGAAGCCTGCTTCTCCCCCCCCCCCCCCCCCCCCTTTTTTTTTTTTTTTCTCTCTGTGTTAAAAAAAAACTTTAAAAAAAAAAAAAAAAAAAAAAAAAGAATTCACTAATGATGTTAGTGTTTGTGAAACTATATTTTTAGAGTAATAGGGTTTGGAATCACTGTTTGTTTTTTTTTTAAGATTTTATTTATTTTAGAGATAGAGAGGGAGCAGGGGGGAAGAGCAGTGGGAGAGGGATGAGCAGACTCCCTGTTGAGCACAGAGCCCCATGCAGGGCTTCATATCATGACCCCAAGATCATGACCTGAGCCGAAATTGAGAGTTGGACGATTAACCAACTGAACCACCCAGACGTCCCTGGAATCATTATTCTTTAAAAATAAAAGATATGGGGGCGCCTGGGTGGCTCCGTTGGTTAAGCGACTGCCTTCGGCTCAGGTCATGATCCTGGAGTCCCTGGATCGAGTCCCGCATCGGGCTCCCTGCTCGGCGGGGAGTCTGCTTCTCCCTCTGACCCTCCCCCCTCTCATGTGCTCTCTCTCTTCTCTCATCCTCTCTCTCAAATAAATAAATTTTAAAAATCTTTAAAAAAAAATAAATAAAATAAAATAAAAATAAAAGATATGGAAAAAAAAAGTCTGTATAAAACAATTAGTGTTTAAAAACTCGATATTCTTTAATATAACAGAATTATTACTATAATCGATAATAGGTTTAGGCTATTTACACAGTTGTTTTAAAGTGAATATTAGTACAAGGGGAGAGTTTGTACTTCATTGGTATATAAATAATTGAGTTATTCTTTGACTAAATATTCAGTGATAACTTTTATCTATTAGTCTCAAAGGAAGTTTCTCCAAGTAACTTTGGGAAGATGTAAGGAAATGTAAGGAGATTATATGGAGAAAACTTCGTCGAAGTAGATTTTTTTCCCCTTCCCATCTTCTTTGTCTCATCTAATACATAATAATATTGTTCCCTGTCATTAACAAAGAACAAACTTGTGTTAGGGATAAACAGACTTTATTTTAGGAACCAAATGTCAGTTGCACTACCATGGCCTAGGGTGGCTTGATCTGACCAATGGTTGTGGATAAGTCCAAGGGGGAAATAGTTGGCTATACTTCAAACAACAGGCAAAGTTTGATGTGATTGCTAAAGAATTGTTAATCTTGTTAAGAATTGTTAGTCTTGGGGTGCCTGGGTGGCTCAGTCGGTTAAGCATCTGCTTTCAGCTCAGGTCATGATCTCAGGGTCCCTGTGCAGCAGGGAGCCTGCTTCTCTCTCTCTCTCTCTGCCCCTATCCCCTGCTTGTGTGGGCACATGCTCTCTCTCTCTCAAAATCTTTAAAAAAAAAGAATTGTTAGTATTAACTTTCCCTTTCAGCACTATTATGGTCTGTATACTTTGAGGGCCCTCCCATTACAGTAATACTAGATCCTGGATAAGTGACAACAAACACATTTTAAATGCATTGCTGCTTTCTCAAAAATGCAAAAAAGCAGCAAAACAAAGAAACATGAACAGGGAATTGAAACCACGGATTAAGTAGCAAACCTGAAAGCTAGTGGTGACCTTGAAGCTTTTACTAGTAGTATTAGAGCTGGTCAGAGAGTAAGCCTTTGGTCCATCTGTGGAGAGAGAGTTGTTGAATTGAAAGATGGGAGCTGAAGATATTACCCATAATGCAACACATAAAGACAGAGTTATAGGAAATGTTGAAGAGGTTCAAAAATGTGAGGAAAATACTTAGAAAATTTAATGTACCTCTAGTTGGAACTCCAGGAAAAAATAGAACGTAGGAGAGTCAGTATTAAAAGAAATAGTGCTGTGAATTTTCCATAATTGACGAGACAAAGCTACAGATACAGAAAGCACAATACATACCAAATAGAATATTATTATGTAATTGCAAAATACCAAAGTTAGAGAAAATATTAGAAATTCCCCAAGAAAAAAAGGCAAGTCATCCTACAAAGGAGCAACAGAATGACATCAATAGCAATGGAAGCCAAAGACAGTGGGATAATATTTCCAAAGTGCTAATAAGATAAATCTGTCAACCCATAGCTGTATACCCAGTGAAATTATTTTTCAAGAATGAGGATATAATACAGACATTTTCAAATAAAATTGAGAATGTTGAGTACTAGGAGACCTTCACTAAATAAAGAATATCTAAAAAGATACATATCAGGGAGATAGCAAATGACCTTAGAAGGAGGGTCTGAAATGTGAATAGTAAAAGTGAACAGAGAAAATGTTTACTAGGTTAGACAGTCTGTTTTGTTAATGGCCTTTGAAGTTGTCAAAAGTGTGGCCTTATACTTTGAAGAGGTGAGGCATAGTACCAAAAGTGTAAGTGTAAATTGCTTTGAACTCCCCAGAATCCATTCCATCACTTTTTCGTTTGTAGCTGCATTGTGTTTTGGGGGAATTGACCCCAGTTCACTGCTAGGGCCTGATTAATTTAATTCAGTCAGAAATGATCCCATTCTCCTTGATAATTCAGTTGATTCAGGAACCAGGCCTAAGTCATCTTGCCTGTGACCATTACCTTGGTGTTAGTTATTGACTTAGATGTAGTCATGTGACTGAAGTTGGCCTACTCAAACTAAAGGAAAGAATTCTTTTTTTTTTTTTAAAGATTTTATTTATTTATTTGAGAGAGAGAGTGAGAGAGAGAAAGAGCACAGGAGGGGGGAGCGGGAGAGGGAGAAGCAGACTCCCTGCCGAGCAGGGAGCCCGATGCGGGACTCGATCCCGGGACTCCAGGATCATGACCTGAGCCGAAGGCAGTCGCTTAACCAACTGAGCCACCCAGGCGCCCTAAAGGAAAGAATTCTTATTTCATGATTGAGGGAGAGGCACACTGGGAGAACCTAGATTGCTTCTTATTATGATAAAAGAAATGTGCCTTAATGTGAAGTCAACAGTAGGAATAGCAGAGCTGTGAGAAAGGAAAAAGAGCAGTAAGTTTGATCCCTAATGATTTCATTGTGTTACTAAATCACCCAGCCCTGAAGTTTGCTCTATTTTATGTGAGATTATAGTTTAAATTTACAGTTTATAAGCTTATAGTATCTTATTTAAGCTCCACCCAAAACTTATACTGCAAAACAAGTTAGACTTCATTAATACAAATATAATTTCAGTTCTACACCAGGAGAAGTAAAAGCCATATGCTGTATACTGCTCTGACAAGACTAGAATAATTTTAGTTACCACGTTTTATTGAAGTACATTGGCAAATTAGTATGTCCAGGGAAGATGACAGAGTGAGGAAGAGTGTGAAAATCCTGAAATGTTATATGATCAATGTGAACTGTATCTTTGGCCTAGTATAAGAAGATGCTGAAGAGACTTAGTAACGCCGGTGTTCACATATTTAAAGGGCTGTTGTGTGAAAGAAGTATTAGATTTATTTTTACATGATCTAGACATCAGAACTGATTGTAATCAGGAAGAATTCTGGAGAGGTGTAAGAGTTTTGATCAGTGTAAGAAAGAATGTTTTAGTACTTAGAGCTGTCTGAAAATGGGGACAAAGGGATGCAACAGTGAAGAGCTATCATCGGAGATGTAGGGAAGAAATTTTTTTTCTGAAATTCTCCTAACAGGACTTTCATAACTATATAGTATTAGAAAAATTTTCTACATAGGGCAGGAGGAGGTTGAATTATATTATTTACAAAGACCCCTAGCATTTTATTATCCTAGTTGCTAATCCAGTTATTGTAATATTGGTTTTCAACTCTTAACCTCAATACTTATTTTTAAATCAAATTCTTGGTAATGCCTCCTTACTATCTAAAAACAAAATTCATAATGAATATTATCTGTCCATACATATAATGTTTAAGGAATAAATGTGAATGTAATATAAAATGAAAATAAAGTAAAAGTCCACAATCATTTATTCCATTTCTGAAATCTAAGACTTTTTTAAAACCAAACATTTTTCCTAAGTCAGGCATAGATTTATTTGAAAGCAAAACCTAATTTTAATTGACATGAAGCTAATTATAGTCTTTATACAATTGGCGAATTCATGTTTTGCTGCAAAAATATTCGTGTGTTTGATCACAGGTTGCTGCTCCAGACCCTACTGGTGGTGTTACTTAATATACTTTGAAGTCCAAAAAAATTCTGAATTCTTAAAATATCTCATCCCAACGGCACTGGCTGAAATATTTTAGTTCATTAACAAGTATTTCAACATGTATATGTTCTGGGATGGCTCATTTAGAATGCATAATAAAGTAATCAAACAGCTGCACATCTGATTAATATGTTTGCATTTAAAAGAAATAAGATGACGAGCTACTCTGTTCTAGAGGTGAGAGAGCAGGCCATGCTGTGCTACATGGGACAGGGAATACCAGACCCTGTTTATTTGAATATGGTAAATGAAAGGGAGAAATAACTGACAAAGGAATAACATGCCTAACCAAATTATGCCTAAACATTGTTGACTTGAAAAAAATGGGGAAATGTGACATTTTTAAAAATGATCTGAGCCTTCTTAATAATTGTTATCAAAACAGTTCCTATATTTTGATAGTGACAAAATATTAGGAAAAAAATGTATCTTCTAACTTGAATGAGATTCCGTTATTATTGAAGCCTGCATTCAGTCTCTAGTACTTAATAACAGAAGTCATATGTGATCTCTTGAGGACAGTATCAGAGTCCTATTAAAGGACAATAGTCTTAAAAAAAAAAAAAAAAGAGGGATGCCTGTGTGGTTCAGTCCGTTAAGCGTCTGCCTTTGGCTTAGGTCATGATCCCAGCATCCTAGGATTGAGTCCCGCAATGGGGTCCTTGCTCAGCAGGGACCTGCTTCTCCCTCGGCCTGCAGCTCCCCCTGCTTGTGCTCTGTCTCTCCCTCTTTCTCTCTCTAACAAATAAATTAAATCTTAAAAAAAAAAAAAAAAGACAATAGCTCAAAAATTACATAATTTCATTGTATAGGGTGAATGTTTTGAAATATTTATGTAACTTATTAAGGAAATTTATTAAGATGATTACATTTTTGGTTCTAAATCTTACAAATACTCTGTTATACACTTGCAGGTTATTTTGTTTATTTTGCAGTATCAGCACTGTGGCTCTGAAACTCTTTTCAACTAAATTAGTATTTGAATATTACATGATAATTTAAGTAGGAAACTATATCTTTCAATAATTTGGAGATAACTTTCTATAAATTTTTGATATAACTTGTACTAGTTTGTATTTATAGTGAGTTTAATCCGCAGAACATTCAAAAGTTGCGTGGAGGGCACCTAGGTGGCTTAGTCAGTTAAGTGTCCAACTCTTGATCTCAGCTCAGGTTTTGATCTCAGGATCCTGAGTTCAAGCCCCACACTGCATGGGATATAGAATAGTTAGTTCATCATTGATACTCTTTAGAATATAGTTTAAGAATAAAAATAGATCATGTTCCTTTTTTTCCTTTTGTCTTATGTATAAATAGGATCGATCCTTCCTCCCTCCTTCCCTCCTTTCCTTCCTTCCTTCCTTCCCCTCTTTCTTTTGACCTCTTACCATTTTCCATGGCTGGTTGTACTCTTGTAGAATCTTTTATAATGACTTTGGTCCACCTTTACTGTCTTAAAGCAATTATATATGTCATTTAGCAAGTGATACAGCATGACTTTATACTTAAATACGTAAAATTAGGGGCAATTATAATATATACTAGAGTTTTTTAAAAAGACTTCAAAGAGAAATTAATTTTGTGTCTTAAGCAGCCACAAATATGTTTGGTAAAGAACTTTCAGCAATTAACGTCTTTGTGTGTTAGTTTCTTTCATAGGCAGGTTTTAAACTTAATAAAAGTGAGACACTGTGGTAGGAGGGTAACAATTCCATAACACTGGTTATTTTCTTACCACTTAGTAAAATGTTCTTTGTGGAGTTTTTATGTAATAGGGTATTTAATTAAATGTTATCAGCTAAATTACTATTGTCCTGTTTTGTCTGTAGGATACTGTTAAACTTGGAAGAAAATGTAGAATTTTCTGTTTTTTAGCTACAGTATAAGAACTAATTTTCGTTTTAGCTACCATTTTGGTTTCATCAAAATAGGGAAAAATCTTTTTTAAAAAGCATTTATAAAATTATCAAATGAGTTTGGATTTATCTTTAGGTGTATAGGGAAATGCTGTTATATTAGTATATGACAAGTTTTAGATTAGTAATTATTTTTGATAATCTACTATGAACAGTGTAGCTGTTTTTTAGTCCTTTTTTAATGTCACTTATCAGTCCTTTTGTTTATTTTATCCATTTTAAACAGTTTTTTCCCCTAGAAACTTAGAAATAGGAACTTGGTATGTTGTAGACTATCCAGTGCTTATTAAATATTTGCATTGTATATTTTAAAATCTCAGTTATTCCTTTTACTATGTTGCTGTTCTTTAATAAAATAGTATTCTCATTGCAGTGCTAATGCTAGAACTTGTCACTTTTTTTGCTTAGTGAATAAGTGATTATCTGCAAAACAGATTTAAAAAAAATGAAGCTAGAAATATTCTGTATTATAGTAACTATCTCATATTTTTTTTTAAATATAGTAATATGTATGTATGTATATACTTTCTAGAAAGAATCTTCAAGAGGGAGACATAGGGAAAAGGAAGACATAAAAATCACTAAGGAGAGAACTCCAGAAAGTGAAGAAGAAAATGTAGAATGGGAAACTAATAGAGATGGTGAGTTTCAAAAAATCTTTGTTTATATCGTCAATTTATTGATTATTTACTTTGTCGATTTTTTGGGCTTCAAAACACTTTGCAACTGTGATCTCCTTGTTGTTTCAGAATCATCTTATTGCCTTGTTTTTACCTTACTGAGTTAGAATACAGAAAATGGCTTATGGTAGCGGAACAAAGGCAGAGAAAGCTGTTCACACTGCATTTTTCAACTTCCCCATCCTTTTTCCCCCTAGAACTATATTGGGCAGCATCACAGTCCTTTGAAATTGTATTACTTTTCTAAGTTTTTTTAGTTCCTCAATACCAAGGTTAAAAAAAATTATGTCTAAATTTTGTTTTTCACATAAAATATTAAAATGAGATTTTTAAATCTTAAGGATCTGGGAAAATTATTTCCAAGAAATTTTGTAGACTTTCATCTTTCAGAAGAAATCCAGTTCGAATAATTGATATCAGGGATTTGTTGATGAAAAATAGCAAAATCATCTTTGCATCATTGTCTTAACAAATTAGCATTTGTTTTCCACACCATGAATATTCTCTCTTCTTCATTTCTGTGACGTTCTGAAGGTGAGCACTCTATCTAGCCTCACACTATCAAATATAGAGAAAGAGAACTCACATTTGTTGAATGCTTTGGGTGTGCTGGGCATTTTAATATAATTTATGTAATTACCTTATTAATTCAGTAGCTTTGTTATTGTACTTACAGATGACAAAACTAAAGAGTATGAGAATTTAAGCAACTTCCTTAACAGTAAACTGATAACTTAGACCAGAAGTTAAAAAACAAAAGCTTATGGGCCAGCCACCTGTTTTTGCAAATAAAGTTTTGTTGGAACACAGCCATACCCATTTGGTTACATATTTTCTGTAGCTGCTTTTTAGCTACAGTGGATGAATAGACATCTGTGAGAGCCAAGAGCCTGTAAGCCTAAAATATTCACTCTTACATTTAAAACAGTCTCTGAGGACTTGTATTCTGATGTGTGAAAAGTGTGCTAAATGCCTCTCCAGTAATTCGAACATCAGTATTTTTTAAGGAAATCCATTCCATCTTTGGACAGTGTTGTCTACTTAAAACTTACTGCTAAAAATAGATAGGAAACTTCCCTATGATTACTTTATTGGGATTTCATAAGCCAATTTAATACCTCCTACAAAATAGAAGCAGCTAAAATGTCCCATTGTAGTTAATTAAGTTGTTAATATACTGAAATAAAATACTACAAACCTTTACTTGGATAGTGAACTTCTCCTAAGTATGAAAGGATTAACTCAACACACTCAGCATTCTTTTGATTTTAGTTATTTGTGGATAAAAAAACACTCTGAAATGTACTAGATACTTCTTATCTTTAAAAACAAAAATTTCTCTGTTCCCATTTAAACGGTTTGGAAAAGCTTAAGACAGTTCTCTCCTTGTTTTCATAATAGCTATTTCAAACCCTCTCCTTAAATTTCCCAATGAACCCTTCATAGTTCCTGTCTGCTGTTTACTACACATAGACCATGCAACTTACCGTCCACTAACTCCCTCAACTTCCTCTATAATACTTCCAAATTAGTCTCCTTTTCCCACCTGAACTTTACTATTTCCCTTTTGCTCTATGTAAGAAGCCTCCCTTCTGTATAAGGTTGTATTTCCCTGTATTCTGGATCCGATTTCCTCCCCCCCCTCTGAAGTCTTGTTCATTTAGCATACATTCTCTTTTATGTATCTTTAACATCCATCTGGATACTTTTTCTCTTCTCTCCATGTGACTTTCAGCCATTACCCTGCTTATCCCCACTTTACAACTAAATTCTTGAAGTAGTTCTGTACCTTATTGTCTTTACTTTTTCACCTCAATAGTTAACTCCGTTTTCTGACCCATGTCTTCACTAAAACTGCTCTTCAAAATTACTAATGACCTCCTCTTTGCTAAATGAACGGAGACCTACTTGTCTCTCTTCTGTAATCTCTCTGCAGCATTTGAGAGCCTCTGTCTTCTGGAAGCACTTTCCCCTTGGATTTCATCTATGTATCCCTCTTCAGGTTTTCTGTCTTCCTTTGAAGCCCTTCAGTCTTCTACAGAGGTTCCTTATATTTTATCTCTCTCTTAAATGTTGCTTCCCAAGGCTTTGCTCTAGACTGTCATCTTTAAAAAAAAAAACTAAAGTGATTTTACTACAAGAGCCTTTTATGTACAAAATTCCTTTAAAAGGTGAGTAGATGCCTTTTATATATAGTTTCACATATAAAATATACACATGGCTATTTATTACAGTTTCTCTTGATTAGAACTCAAAGGTTTTGATCATTTATCTCTATATATTAAAGATATGCTTGAAGGAATATTGACGCATGGATTTAGCCATCTCAATCCCCAGATACTGAGACTGTGAACTAGTTTAATAGGCTTTCCTTCTAAATTTTCAATCTAAAGTGAGTAGCAATTTTAGCCAGACTCAGAAGAAATTGTTCTATACCAATATTTCTCAAACTTTTTGGTCTTAGGACACTTTTCACTTTTTTAAAGGATCCCAGACAGCTTTTTTTTTTTTTTTTTAGATTTATTTGAGAAAGGGAGAGGAGAAAGAGGGCACAAGTAGGGGGAGAGGGGGAGAGGGAGAGAGAGTCTTGAGCAGACTCTGTGCTGAGTGTGGAACCTGATGCAGGGCTCAGTCTCAGCCATCCTGAGGTCAGGACCTGAGCCAAGACCAAGAGTCGGATGTGTAATCGACTGCCACCCCCCCCCAAACAACTTTTGACCTGGTGGATTATCTGTTTCAATTCTTACCATATTAGAAATTGAATCTGAGAAATTTTTAAAATATTTATTTATGAATTTATTTAACAATGACAATAATAAACCCAGCATATACGTTTACAAAAAATAGACATGTTTTGCAAATTAAAAATAAAAATTACGAGGAGGAGCAGTGTTTTACATGTTTTTGTAAATCTTTTTAACATCTGGCTTAATAGAAGACATAAGGATTTTCATATCTGCTTCTGCATTCAGTCTATTAATGGTATTACATATCATGTGACTTCTAGAAAGTATAGTCAGGAAAGTATAATATAGTCAGGAAAAGTATAATAAACCGGTCAAATAGTATAGTATTATAGAAATATTTTTGATCTTCTAAAACTCCCACAATTGTCTTAGGGTTCCCAGAAGTCCTCAGACCACTCTGAGAACCACTTGTTTCTAGAAGTGGCTTCTGCTTTCAATTGTTTTCCCTTTGCCTAGCCACCTTTTCTCAATTTTAATTTTTCCTTCCAGATGAAATCATACTTTTAGGGCATCATTACTATCTATGTATTAATGACTCCAATATCTAGAGCTCTCAGTTGAGGCATCTATCAACTGGATATCTCTATCTGATTTCCTTATATAGAGTACCACTTTCCAACAAGGCCCCCCAAAACCTGGGAATCATTATTTGATACTCCATCCCCTCAACCTAGACATTTATAGAGTTCTGACGTTTCTACCTACTGAATATCTTTCAGAACTATTGACTACTAATATTTTGGTTACTAAGATATTTGTGTATTGCCTTCAAATATATTTTACCAAAATAACCTAACCTCATGCCTTGAGGTTAATCTTGTCTCCTAATTCATTCCCCTCTTAAAAGTCAGAATAATCTTAAAAGAATTTTTTTTACTAAAGTATAGTATACATTCAGAAGAGTGCATGATTCATGTGTGCAACTTGTTGAATTTTCACAAACAGAACAGACTTGTATAACCAGCACCCAAATCAATAAATAGAAAGTTAATAGTATCCCGTAAGCCCCCTTGTGCTCCCTTTCCAGTCACCACCTCTCAACCCCCACCTCCCAAAGGTAACTCCTGCCCTGATTTCTACCACCATTGATTAGTTTTGTCTGTTTTTGAGCTATGTATAAATGGAATCTATAGCACTACTCTTTTTATGTTTAGCTTCTTTTACTTACAATATATTTTTGAGGTTGCACCATATTGTTTACTGCACGTAGTTGTAGTTCATTATTATTGCTATATAGTATTTCATTGTATGAATATACCATAATTTATCCATTCTTCTGTTGATAACCATTTGAGTAATTTCTAGTTTTGAGCTATTATGAATAAAGTGCTATTACTATTCTTAATCATGTCTTTTGCTAAACATGTACCCATTTCTCTTCTGTTTATGCCTGGGAGTAGGATTGCTGGGCCACAGAATTTGCATATGTTCATCTTTAGTAGATAATTTAAAAATGGTTGTTGTTTTTTATATAGTATTTTTTTGTTTTTTTTCATCTTAGCCATTCTGGAGGTGTGTGCTGGTATCTTACTGTGGTTTCAGTGTGCATTTCCCTAATGACCAATAAAGTTGAGAACTTTTTCTCCCACTGTATAATCTGCTTCGTAAACTGTGTGTTCCAGACTTGCCTGTTCTGTTGAATTACCTGTTTTTAATTGTTGAGAATTCCTTTTATATTTTGGATATAAGATCTTTATCAGATATATGTATTCCGAATCTCTTCTTCCACTCTGTGAGTTACAGAATGCTCTTATGAAAGAATAAATTGCTTCACTTCATTCCTCTGTTTAAAACTCGGATTTCCCAGGGCGCCTGGGGTGCTCAGTTGGTGGAGTGTCTGACTCTTGGTTTTGGCACAGGTCGTGATCTCAGGGTCACTGGTTGGAGCCACGCGTTGGGCTCTGCACTCGGCAGGAGTCCGCTTGAGATTCTCTCTCCCTCTCCCTCCTTCTGTGCTCCTCCCCCTGCTGGTGCATATGCACGCACACTCTCTCTCTAGCTCTCAAATAAATAAATAAAATCTTTTTAAAAAATTTGTATTTCCCATTTCCTTCAGGATCAAGTACAAATTCTTATTTTACAGAACTTTTCATTACCTGGTTGCTTCCTTTATTTCCAACTCTTCACCCCCAAGTCTGTGTTTTTTATTTGGTTACTTAAACTTCCTCTTATTTATTTATCATAGGGACTAGTGCAGTAACATAAAAAGCAAAAGTATCATTATAGGAGAAGAGAAAATATATGAACATATTTTGGTAATCTTAGCGGTGGATACATTCTCCTGAAGTAAGGCATAAAACCCAGACCCTCTATGAGTTACAAAGATTTAAATTTTCTATATAACTAAACTGTAATTTAATAATTAAAAGATCAGCATAAGAAAGTATTTGACATGTGTAACGTGTAAGCATACAGCAAAAACACTATGTAAACATATAATGAACTTCCACAAATATAAGAAAAAGATATAGTCCAGTTGAAAAATGGGCAAAAAACAAAAATTAGGTAATTCATAGAGGAAATAGATGTGGTCAGTAAATGCTCAGCTCACTACAGAAGAAAGCCAATGAAAATAAAAAGGTAGCATTTTTCACCCATCAGATGGGTGAAAATGAAAAATACTAATATTATGAAGTGGGAGTTTCCATTGACAAAGTTATTTTGGAGTGCAGTTTGGCAATATTAAAATAAAATTATGCTTTTCTTTGATCCAGCAAATCTATTTTGAGAAATCTGTCCTAAAGAAATAATTTGCACTTGTGAATCAGGGAAGCTGTCAGAATGTTCACTGAAGTATTGTTTATAGAGCAAAATATTGAAAACAAACTGAGTGTGTGTCAGAGAGAAACTGATTAAATAAATTACCATATGTTCATATCATGAAATGCGTTACAGATGTTAAAATGAAAATGGCTGATCTCTATGCATGACATGGATTTTTTTTTTAAGATTGTATTTATTTTAGAGAGTGAGTGCAAATGGTAGGAGGGGCAGAGGGAGAGAGAGAATCTCAAGCATCTCTGCACTGAGCGTGGAGCCCGACGCAGGCTCCATCCCTAGACCCTGAGCTATCCAGGCGCCCCTGGAAAGATATTTCTATAGGGCAGTGTGTGTAGTTTTAGTCCCATTATTTTAAAGAGTATAAATATAAAGGTTTATTTTTATGCATACAACACTAAACTAGTAACAGTGTTACCACTGGAGTAAGGATGGCAGTGGGAGGAGTGTAAGGGAATTTCACATTTTACCCTGTGTACTTAAGAATTAAGACATTTATTTATTTATTTATAAAGATTTATTCATTTGAGAGAGAGAGCACAAGCAGGGGGAGAGGCAGAGGGAGAAGGAGAGGCAGAGGGAGAAGGAGAAGCAGACTCCCCGCTGGGCTGGGAGCCCGACATGGGGCTCTGGGGCTCTATCCCAGGACCCGGAGACCATGACCCGAGCCGAAGGCAGACGCTTAACCATCTGAGCCACCCAGAATTAAGACTTTTAATGGTGAGAATGTATAGGTTAAAGACAAAAGGAAATACTTAAATGTATATAGTCTTTAATCCATATACATATACATTTTATGTATCTATGATTATTTGCATAAAATGGATTACTGGAAGTAAAATTGTTAAAAGGTATGAATATTCTTAAGGCTTTTACCCATGTTGCCAAATTACTTTCCAAGATAGATGTAGTAGTTTAGTTTACATTGTTACCTTCAGAAAATGAACATACCTTTTATCTGTACCTTTGCTAATACTTAATACTATAACTAGAAAAAAATGACTCTTTCATACATGAAAAAGCCATATTTATCTATCATTTGCATTCTTTTCTTTTTGTGAATTGCCTGTTTGTGTCCTTGCTCATTCTCCTTTGAATCATTATGAACTCTTATTATATATTAAGAACGTTGGGGCACCTGGGTGGCTCAGTCGGTTAAGCATCTGCCTTTGGCTCAGATCATGGGCTCCCTGCTCCACAGGGGGGTCTGCTTCTCACTCTCCCACAGCCTGCTGCTCTCCCTGCTTGTGCTCTCTCTGTCAAATAAATAAATGAAATCTTTAAAAAAAAAAAAAAAGAATGTCAACCTTATGTATTGTGTTTTTCTATTATATATGTTCTTAAAATCTCTGCCTTGTAAAATACGACATTCTAATTATATTTAATATTTTTCTAATGACTTAGACTAGTCATCCATATGAATCAGTTTTTATTAGGCAGTTATGATAACCTCAAGCTATAAAATATGAGAGACATTTTCTACATTTATTAAAGGGTTTCAGACTTATTTTTGTTTTGAGTTTCATTTTATGTTTTGTGCCTTCTCATTTTTCATTTTTTGTAGGAGACTATCAGTTGCATCATGCCTATTTTGTAGCTCATCTCTTATAGGCCAGGAAAACATCTTCCTTTTGTTTATAATAGATAGCCATAACATAAGAATAAGTAGTATCTGAGTGAAGACTTGAGAGCTTTTCCTCTAAGCAAAATATATTAGTTATAGTACATTGATTTTAACTGTTCAGGCTTAGCCCCTTGTGGGGTAGTTGGGGACTGAGGGACTGAAAGCCAGCTTCTCATTTTTTACATGTGTTCTGTATTGGTGCTATTTCCAGATAGCAGTTTTTAGAGGGACGCAGGACATTATTGATAATACCTTTAAAAATGCTATAAATTACTCTTTGCAGTTAATTATTCTTCCCTTTGTTTCACACATACTTAGTATTTAGTTATGGAATTTTTATCTGTTAATATTTTAAGAATGCCATCAAACTGAATCTTTGAACCCTATTACTCACTGATACAAAGTGTCAGAATGCACAGTAATACTGAAGGTAGCCATTATTTATTTACTTAAATTTAGTATCTCCTGGGGCACCTGGGTGGCTCAGTTGGTTAAGTGTCTGCCTTTGGCTCAGGTCATGATCTTAGGGTCCTGGGATAGAGCCCAGTGTCAGGCTCCCTGCTCAGCGGGGAGTCTGCTTCCCCCTTTCCTTCTGCCCCTCCCTCCTGCTTGTGCGCTCTCTCTCTCAAGTAAATAAATAAAATCTTAAAAAAAATTCAGTATCTCTAATCATTTTATCTAGTAAAAGCTTTATGTCCTTACATATTTAGTGATTGCTTTCTGACTGAAAAATGTGGTTTAGTCTATTTTATATATTTACTGAAAAATTGTCATCATCTTCTGTTAGATGGGTAATCAGTTTAGTTACACAGTTAAAGGCTATATAGCTACCCTCTCAGTTCCCAAGCATATAAATGGATAGTTGGCATTATAATGTATTTGATCTGTACATGACAATGATGTTCATTTTCTTTTTTTTTTTTAAGATTTTATTTATTTATTTTGAGAGAGAGAGAGATCATGAGCAGAGGGGAAGGGTAGAGGGAGAAGCAGGTTCCCTACTGAGCATGGAGCCTGATGTGGGGCTCGATCCCAGGACCCTGAGATCATGACCTGAGCCGAAGGCAGACGCTTAACCGACTGAGCCACCCAAGCGCCCTGATGTTCATTTTCTTGTGCTTTAAGCAATCAAGTAGAACAACCTATCTTCGTTGTTTTTTAGTTCTTCATTTTATTTCTTTACCCCAGGTTAAGGAATGGTGATCTTAAGTACTAAAACTATCGTTTGAGAAGACACTTCGGTTCCTAAGCAGTCAGGCCCAACATTGTCATGTGTTAGGATAGGAGTCACTGAAATTCCTTCCTCTAGGCTTTTTGGCATTATAGCAAATGAGGGTGAGAGGTTGGGTGGCAGTGCCAGTAGCCACTGAAAACTTTCACATATTGTGATGAAATAGCGCTGCATACCATTCTTCCCTTTTTTTTTTTCCTTTAACCAGCCATCATATTTTTTTCAGTGGAAAAGGTGAATGGAAATAAAGGCATGGTATCAGATCTGTTGAGGAGATAGGCAGTTCTAATCTAAGGAACCAGTACAAATCGCTTATAATGGAAATGTCACAGCTCCCTCAGACATTAGGTCATGTACACATTAGTATTAAAATTATCAGACTTTAGTTTTAGATACAAATCAGTTGTGTCACTAGTAAAAAAAGAATATGGAAGCAATGTAGGACACCTAATGCAACCTTCATTTAATACTAATGAGTCCTTAAAGTCAAGGAGATAATGAAATCACATCATATTCAGGATGAAATATTGAAGGCTTTGGTATCTTTAATATTTACAATTTACATGTTAGTTTTTAATTGTATCTTTTAAAAATTCCGTCTCCTAACCAAAATCCCAATGCCAGGCAACCCAAAACCACTTTCAGAAAACTCAAGAATCTTAAAAATGTTTGGCTTTTCATGAAGAAATCAACCATGTTGATTTTAATCCTTTATAGAAACAGTACATATTTTATCTTTGAGAAGTATGTTATTCTAATGAAAGAATCTACCATTTTAATTTGTATAAAAAATTAGTGGAAAAAAATTTCTCTAATTTTTGGTATAGATAATAGTTTCTGACAAGAAATGTAATTTTTATTTTAAAGATTCTGACAATGGAGATATTAATTATGATTACGTTCATGAGTTGTCATTGGAAATGAAGCGTCAGAAGATACAGAGGGAATTAATGAAGCTGGAACAAGAAAACATGGACAAGAGAGAAGAAATTATTATTAAAAAAGAGGTATGCTGTTTATTGAAATATACGTTAATAATTAGCATCAAATAAATGGCTATTGATCAGAGAATTCATTAGCTCTATCTTAAATTGTATTAGGATATTGATACACTGATCAAATTATTGTATATCAGCTACATATATGTCAGTCATTTAATCTTCACATTATTATATAATAAATATGAAATATTTTTGTTTCTGAACAGGTAAAAAACTGAGGTTGTATTGTGTAGAGTCTCCAGCTAATGTTAAATGGGATTTGAATCTATGTATGTCTGTTTTTTAGGCCTAAGCTATTTCTAGAATACTTGTTTATTTTCTAAAGAGTAGAAATGCAACTTATTTAAATATAATTTATGATTTCTCTGAGGAGATTTTGAAGTTTTATAATTTTAGTTTGCTTTAATGATATTAGTGTTAAGTTAGGGCAATTAATTATCACATTGGTTAAAAGCATGTGTTTAGGAGTCAGATTAATCATGGTGTCTATAATAGCACTTAATATTTCATCTGAAGTTTGGTGTGTTTTAGAAACACCTACTCTGTTGTCTGATTATAACAGCCATGATTGAAGGAGTTTCTGAATTGACTAGCTGAATTCTTTTAAAAGGTTTCACCAGAAGTGATTAGATCAAAATTATCTCCATCACCTTCTCTAAGAAAATCAAGCAAATCTCCAAAGCGAAAATCAAGCCCTAAGTCGTCATCTTCAGCAAGCAAGAAAGACAGGAAGACAGCTGCAGTATCCTCACCCTTATTGGACCAGCAGAGGTCAGTAGGGTGGTAAATAATGCCAGAATGAAATAGCTTTTTCTGAAATGATACTCAAAAGAATTAGTAGATTACAGAAGGGTACTTATAATACTTTCAGTATTTAATGTAAATTTTTTTTCTTCTAAAAAAAGGTACAAAAAGTTTAAATTTAAAAGAAAATTATACAGAACAATAAAACAGATGTCTGTGTCCCACCTACATATGCTTCAGAGCTTTTTATTTTTTAAGAATAAAACATAATACATGTATATCCTGTCTTTCCCTCTTGAATTTGTTGTTTTTGATACTTGTGCATGTGTGTTTATACTTTCATATGTATTATTTTTATCTGTTTAATCTTAATACTTATATTAAGGCTTTGCTTCTGCAACTTTCTTTTTCACTTAACATTTTTTATATTTATATTGATGTATATAGCCTTTTTTTCATTTGAGTACTTATACTATATTTACTTTTCTGCTATTGAACATTGACATTGTTTTCAGTTTTTCGCTATTACAAGTTATACACAGTGAATGTTCTTCTTGTCTCCTTGTGCACGTCATTCTGAGATTAGATTCTTTATAGCCTATATATAGCAGTATGAAGATACTGGAATTATTCCAGTAACCAGTTGAGGAAATAAAAATAGAAATAGGAAAATATGATTACATTGAGGGACTAATAATAAGACAGAAGACACTTTCCCACTTAATGTCACTCTATACTATTTAAATTTTGTTTTAATTAAAGCACATATACTAATTTTCTTTAAGAAAAAAACCTAAACCTCTGCCCAACATATGACCAGTTGGCAAACTGTCTATCTGAACCCACAAGGAAACTTATATCTGTCTTCTTCCTTTTAGTTTCTAGAGGCTTTAACCCTACAGACTCCAGGTACCTTCTGCCTAGATGATTATATCCTACTAACTGTATTTATTTTATCCAATGCCACTCTCCTACACACATAAACATTTTATTCAGCAGCCCCAACCTATTCATTTTACAGATGTTGTAAGAGAAATCTTGAAAGAACAATTCCAATTAATTTACTATGCCATTGAAAAACTCAATGGATTTCCATTCTGTTGAATAAAATTCAGATTCTATTTTTTTAAAGATTTTACTTATTTATGAGAGAGAGCACATGCATGCGCATGTGCATGGATGCATGAGTGGGGAGAGGAGCAGAGGGAGAGAGATGAGCAGACTCCACTGAGCAGAGAGCCCGATGCAGGGCTCAATCCATGCAGGGCTCAATCCCAGGACCCTGAAATCATGACCTGAGCTGAAGTGAGAGACTTAACTGACAGAGCCACCAGGTGCCCTAAAATTTAGATTCCTTAAAATGACATTTATACTTTGATCTTTTCAGTCTTGTTAATATTTTTGTCCAGTTTTCTTCCTACCCTCTTCCACTTTCAGTTCTTCAATGTCCAGCTCAAATTCTGTCTTTCCATTAAGTTTTTCCATTTCTCTTTATTGAGCATAATTTCTATTCCTTTTGTATATCTATCAGATTTTATTTATACCTCCCTCTTAATATTACTCTTTGCATTATATTTTATTTGTGACATACATGTATTAGAACCTCTGTTAAACTTAAGCTCCTTGAAGATTGGGATCTTGGTGGTTCATTGTTTTTTCTCCCCACTCCACCTACTTTGCATAGAGCTTTGCATTGTATTAAGACACTCTGTAAAGCTGACTTGGTCCTCTCCTTTGCTCCTGGAATTGAATAAATGTTGCAAAGAAATACGGAAGAAGTGAATTATGGAGTGATGGCAATCCACTTCATTTGTTCTTGTTCTTTATCCGCTTGGCTAACCAATTAAATAACTATCCCTCAGTTCCTTCCATCCATTTCTGAGAAACAAAACAAAACAAAACAAAAACAAAAACCAGCATACCAGAAATACCCTTCTTTTTTTCCTTATCCTTTCTGTTTATAAAATCTTTGAAATTTAATCTCTTTGTAGAAAGTTTTGTTAACTGTTTGGATGAAGGGTTAGTTTCATCCTCTTCTTTTTCATATAGTCTTCTCTTACTGCTTTATTAGTAACTCATTTATCCTCTTATTATTTAGCAGGAATAATTGCTCACCTTGATTTAATTAGTATATTTCTTGTATTCTAGGAGTATAGCATTTCTTTAGCCATGCAGTTTACATTGTGTAGTGTGTGTCAAATCATCAACTTCTGGTTTCATTGCTGAATCATACTGTAAGCTGTTTGAAGGCATATTAAGCAAAAAGTAAGGATTAGAATTTCAGTTAAAATTCAGTAGAGTGTTGTAGCAATGACAGTAAGTCATCTGAGGTGACAATCAGGTAAATAGACTCCTTGGTCTTACGTTGTTATCATATTGAGTAGGCAGCGTAATTACAGACAAATTGAAACTCATACTTCTCCCTGAAAGCTGGCTGTTTTCTTTGATGTTCATTGTGAGATATATCCTGATAGCAAGCTTAAGGCTAATATGTGAGATACAGTGTGGCTTAGATACATCAGCAAATGTATTATCTGTTCTGTCCATCTACATTGTTTCTTAGTTTTTATTAAGTAAATTTTTCTTTATAGCTCTTTGTACGGAGATGTACAAAGTAGGTCAAAAGCTGTTCAAAAGGAGTAGTTTTAAGGAGAGAGAAGGAAAGGATCTAAAAATGGTAGAAGTAGATAATTGAGCTCTATGTCACAAATAGGAAGTAGGCTCTGCCAATAAAGAATAATCAGTTGACTTAAAAAAATGTTGAAAGATCTTGTTGACTTCAGAATGTGCAAAACCAATTTTGACCCATGTAGTTGGAAGGCACTTGAAACCTCATATTATAACGTAATTGTGATTTCCAACTACCAATATTTTTGAAGGTAATGTGAAGAAATTCTGTACTTCAGTGAGTATATTGGTGTAATCCTGGTTGTTGTAATAGCTCAATCCCAAAATGTGAGTTTAACGCTACAGAAGTTTATTTTTCTCTGAAGTAAAATCAAAATGGGTGTTCTGATTAATACATTGCTCTCCTATCATAGAGATTCAGTAACCTAGGCTCCTTATGACATGCCTCCACTTGGGTTTTGGGGACACCAAAAAATGGAATGTGCAAAGAAAAAAATTAATTGGAGTATTGCTCTTACTTGGCTGTACAGTTTACAATTGCCTGGAGTATGAGAGTCTTTTATTAGTTAGGGCTGGAAGTGGTTTATATCACTTCTACTCACATTTTTTGGCCAGAACTTGGGTCACTTGGCCATACCTGATTTCAAAAAAGTCTAGACAGTATGGTTCAACAGTGTCCCAAAGACAACATTTAGTAAATAGCTAGTCCCTGTCACAGGAAGTAATGTAAAAATACAGTTTGTATCAAGAATTCCTCTATTATTTTATCTTTAAAATAATTTTTTAATAGATAGTAACTATTGTTTTTTCTTTTAAGTAGAAAACATTTAGAAATGCAGGCATTTATCGCTTATCTGTTAGATACATTAGAAGTTTGAGTTATCTCATAAATACGTAATGAGATATGTGGCTCATAAGGTTCATAGCAGAAGACAAAAGTGAAAAATAGATTTGATCATACTTTAGTAATTTCTGACTTGCTATGTAGCTAACCCTACCTATGATAATAAGAAATAGGGATAAGGATTTTCTGAATGCCCACTGAGTCCATTGATTTTATACTTTTATCTTTTTAAAATTTTACCAGCAATTTTAAGGAAGATGCTCTCCATTACCTTTTCATAGCTAAGGAATCATGGGATTAGAGACCTCAAGGTTACAGGAAGTAAGTTCTAGGATATAAACTTAGGTCATCATTTATAAAAACTAATAGAGATAGTGAAATGAGTAGCTGGTGAACCGGATACATGAAAAGAGAGCGCTGCTTCAAAATTCAGCACCAGACTAAACAGTGTTGGAGAAAACAAGAACAAGTTTAATAGCAATTTAAGAACAAACAAAAATAATAAATTCATAATTTTAGTACAATTTGAGAGAATAATTGCATTGACGTCATGAGACCAGTTGACACAAAAATTAAAGCAATCTGTGAACAAAGATATTTTGGGAGAAAAACAGTTTTTAAGAAACTGAAAATAGCAGAATAATGAGATTGCCAAATTTGGAACAAGTAGAATGAGAGCTGCTTTAAAGAATTAGTGAATTTGAAGACATATTTGGGATATGAGAAAGCAAAAGGAGAGATGGAAATAAACTAAGACATGGAGGAGAGATCCAGGAGATACAGTAACTATAATAAAGCTAACCATAGAGACTTGGGCCATTTGGAGAATTGATGAAATAAAAATTTTTTAAAAATTGAACTGAAAGAGTTAAGGTTTTAGATTGAAATGGTTTACTGAGTTCTGGAGAAGGTTAAATAAAGAAAACCTAGATATATCTTGGTGCATTTTTAATTTCTAAAGAAGAATGTCTCATAATCATCCCAGCTGAAAAACTGGGTAACATGCATGGGGAAAAAGAAATGGACTCTCTTTGTAGTCTTCATCTGCAACACTAAATGTTATAAAATATTATAACAATATTTGTAGAGCTCTGAGGGAAAAGGATATTAACACCAAAATGCTGTATTCAGTCAAATGACTGCAGATACAAGGTAAAGACAATTTTGGATATATAAGAGGTCAAAGTTAGACCATTTGGATAAAGTTATTTAAAGTGCCAAATTAAAGAGGATACTCTACACCCAGTAATCACTTCTAGGTAGATTAAATGTGAAAGGTAAAATTCCCGAATTTTAAGGGACTATTTTTAGTCACTGTAATCTTAGTGTTGAGAAAGATTTCTTAAACAAGACTTAAAGATTGGGATGCCTGGGTGGCTCAGTCATTAAGCTACCTTCAGCTCAGGTCCAGATCCCAGGGTCTTGGGATCGAGTCCCACACTGGGCTTCCTGCTCAGCGGGAAGCCTGCTTCTCCCTCTCCCACTCCCTCTGCTTGTGTTCCCTCTTTTGCTATCTCTCTCTGTCAAATAAATAAATAAAATCTTAAAAAAAAAAAAAAGACAAATGTTTAAATAAATGTTTACTAACAGTGTTTAGGATTTCATTTATAGATGATGTAATTTTGCATTCTTTATCATAAAAATGGAGGCCACCTAAAAGATTTACCAATCTGAAACTGTTTAAAGAACTTATGGAGCATATCTATTTGATGAAATTTGATACAGTCTATAAAAATAATTATCTACATCTGTTTTTTGTCATAGAAAAGATAACCCATGCTATGTTTAGTACAAAAACTTTTACAAAACATTATAATGGTATTGGGGGAGGGAGAAGAGACCTAGAAAAACTGTGGGCAAATATCCAAGGTGTTAACAAGGGTTATCCTTGGGTAGTGGAATCATACATCTACTTTTCTATATAAGCTTAAAAAAAATGCAGTTCATGCAGTTTTCTTGTTATTTCTATTTCTGAAAGAATCTCTTCTTACTCCACCTCTATCTTTCTCAGAAGCCTATCCTTTAAAATTATATGTGGCAAGTTAAATTAATTATTTGCTCATTTCTGTGTATTTTTTCCTGGGTGTTGATACCATTTTTTAAGTGTGCTTTGTTAAAATGAAAAAAAAAATACCCATTTGACCTTCCAAAAGTATTTGGACCTCTAGTGATAGTTTTGTATTACCTTCAGGAATTCAAAAGGCAACCAGAGTAAAAAGAAAGGACCTCGAACTCCTAGTCCACCCCCTCCTATACCGGAAGATATTGTTCTGGGGAAAAAATACAAAGAAAAGTATAAAGTAAAAGATAGATTAGAAGAAAAACCAAGAGATGGAAAAGACAGAGGACGAGATTTTGAAAGACAAAGAGAAAAAAGAGACAAGCCAAGGTAAGTAGGATTATATATTTTTAACAATCTTACTTTTGTAGTATCTAAAATACTCACTTTTCAGAAGCTTTTTCAGGCGTTATTGTAGTAGATTTTTTAGTGTTTTAAAACTCTGTGTATTTAATAATTCCCATGTTGAGTTAGGGATAATTCAGTAAACATTACCTTAACATCATAAGATAATGAAATTTTTTATCTTAATCGTTTTTAAGTGTATAGTTTAGTAATGTTAAGTATATTCACATTGTCATGAAACAGATCTCCAGAACTTTTTCATTTTGCACATCTGAAATTCATCTGAATAGCCATTAAACAACTCCCTTTTCCCTCCTCGCCTAGCACCCCAGCCTCTAGTAACCACCATTCTACTTTGTTTCTATCAATTTGACTACTTTAGCAGTCATATAAATGGAACCATTTTGTTTTTTTTGTGACTGATCTATTTCACTTGGCATAATGTCTTCAGGATTCATCCATATTGTAGCATGTGACAGGATTGCCTTGCTTTTTAAAGCTGAATGATACTCCACTGTATATCCATTCCCCTGTTGGACATATGGGTTACTTCCACCTCTTGGCTCTTGTGAATAGTGCTGTGGTAAGCATAGATGTGTTAATACCTCTTCAAGACCTTTCTTTTGATACTTTTGGATATATACTCAGAAGTGGAATTGCTGGATCATATGGTAGTTCTGTTTTTAATTTTTGAGGAAATTTCATACTGTTTTGTGTAGGAGTTCTATAGTTTTAGATTTTACACTTAGATTTTTAATCCCTTTGGAGTTAATTTTTGTACATGGTGTAAGATAAGGGTCCAACTTCATTTTTTTGCATGTAGATAACCATTTTTCCCAGCAGTCTTTTTAGAAAAGACTGTCTTTTCCCCATTGAGTGGTCTTGGCACCGTTGTTGAAGATCATATGGCCATATGTGCAAGGATTTATTTCTGGACCCTCTATAGTACTCCACTGGTCTGTTTGTCTTTATGCCAGTACCACACTGTTTTGATTACTTAGCTTTCTTATACGTTTTAAAATGAGGAAGTGTGAGTTCTCTCACTTTGTTCTTCTATATGAAAATTATTTTGGCTTATTTACATGTCCCTTGGAATTTTGTATCAATTTTTGGATGAATTTTTGTATTCCTACAAAAAAAATGCCATGGGATTTCAAAGGCGACTGTGTTGAATCTGTAGGCCCATCTCAGTAGTACGGACATCCTAACAGTATTAAGTCTTCTAATCATGAGCATGGAATGTCTTTCCATTTATATGTGTTTTCTTTAATTTCTTCCAGTGATATTTTGTAGTTCTCAGTGTACAAGTTTTTGAACTCCTTGGTTAAGTTTATTCCTAAGTGTTATATTCTTTTTTTATGTCACTGTAACCGGAATTGTTTTCATAATATCTTTTTCAGATTGTTCATTGTTAGCCTAGAGAAACAACTAATTTTTGTGTGTTGATTTTTGTGTCCTGCAATTTGGCTGAATTTATTCTAACAGTGTGTGTGTGTGTGTGTTGGGGGAGTGTGCATGCGCGCTCACATGCATGCATGTAACCTGTAGGGTTTTCTATATGTAAGATCCTGCCATCTTTGAATGGAGATAATTTTACTTCTTCCTTTGCAATTTGAATGTCTTTCATTTCTTTTTCTTGCCTATTTGCTCTGGCTAGAGCTTCAATACCATGTTGAATAGAAGAGATGAAAGCAGGCATCCTTACTTTGTTCCTATCTTAGAAGTTTGTAGTCTTTCACCATTTGAGTATGATGTTTGCTTTGGACTTTTCATAAGTTGCTTTGTTATGTTGAGATAGTATCTTTCTATTCTTAGTTTGTTGAGTGTTTTTACCATGAAAAAGTGTTAAATTTTATCAAATGTTTTTTCTGCATTTATTGAGATGATCATGTGACTTTCTTAATTCTTGAACCATTCTTGCATTTTAGGAATTAATCCCACTTTGTCATGCTGTGTAATCCTTTTAATGTGTCATTCAATTTGATTTGCTTGTACTTTGTTGAGAATTTTTACATCAGTATTCATCAGGAATATTTGTCTAGTTTTCTTGTAGTGTTTTTGTCTGGCTTTGCTATCAGGGCCTCATAGAATAAGCTTGGAAATATTCCCTCCTCTTTAGTATTTTTGGAAGAATTCCAGAGGATTTGTGTTAATTCCTTCAAATGTTTGATAGAATTCTCCAGTGAAACCATGTGGTCCTAGGGTTTTCTCTTTTGGGAAATTTTAGATTACTGATTTAATCTCCTTACTCATTATTGGTCTGTACATATTAATTGTTTCTTTAATGAGTCAGTCTAGGTAGGTTGTAGGCCTAGGAATTTATCCATTAATTCCAGGTTATTCAGTTTGTTGATACACAGTGTTTCGTAGTATTCTCTTACAATCCTTTTTATCTCTGGCATCAGTTGTATTGACCCACTTACCTGATTTTAGTTATTTGAATCTTCTTTTTTTCGTCATCTAGCTAAGGATTTGTCAATTTTCTTATCTTTTCAAAAATCCAACTTAGTTTGGCTGATTATTTCTGTTGGTTTTCTGTTCTCTGTTTTGATCTCTGCTCTAATCTTTATTATTTCCTTCTACTAGCTTTGGATTTCGTTTGTTCTTTTTGCAGTTTTTTGAGGTGTCAAATTAGGTTGTTGATTTGAGATCTTATTTTTAATGTACACATTTATAGCTATAAAATTATTTTTAGCACTGCTTTCGCTGCATCTCATAAGTTTTGGTATGTTGCATTTTCATTTTCATTTGTTTCGAGGTATTTTCTAATTTCCCTATGGCGTCTTCTTTGACTCATTAAGAGTGTGTTGTTTAATTTCCATATATTTGAGGATTAAATGACATAATGCTTAAAAAATAAGCAAAGTACTCAATAAATATATTATTTTCCTACTTTAATAATAAATTGCAGTTAATAATATTTAAAAATGCCTTTCTGTTTACAGGTTTTCACTTGTGCAAATTGAGTTCTGTTTTTCTCCATTGTGATCAGAAAAGATACTTTGTATGATTTCAGTCTTCTTGAATTTGTTAAGACTTGCTTCATGGCCTGAAATGTGGTCTGTCCTGGGGGATATTCCATGTGAGAAGGATGCATATTCTACAATGGTTGGGTGGAGTGTTCTTTATATAAAGTCTGTTAGGTCCATTTGATCTGTAGTGTTGTTCAAATCCTCTGTTTTCCTTACTGTTTTTCTGTCAGTTAATCAACATTAACTTTTTGGTATAAATGGAATTATATAAAAGAGCCAGCTAGTGAAAGAGTTGAAACCCTTCTGAAAATCTGTTCATTTTAAAATTAACATTGTTTCAAAATTTAAAGTTAAGTAACTGCATTAACTAATTTAGTTTCTTTGTATTTTAATAAATTCTCATAGCCAGTTTTTCTTCTATTCTAACAGTAGTACTTCTTGAAGATCTATTTTCAAAACTGACAAATTATAAATTCTTGATTTTTAAAATTCATTTATTTAGTGCTACTTAAGAGCAAAATTTTTTTAAAAAAATTAACTTGATAATATTTTTGTGGCTCACAAGATTTATGAAATGCGTACAGATTTAATAGGGATGCTTTTCCCCTATCCATTTTTAAAAATTGGTTTTCAAATTTATCCTTTCATGAAATTAATATTTCCTCAAGAAAAAATATAACTCTTTAGAGGGTTCTCAAAGAAAATGCACAAGCCTTGAAGTTAATACAAATAGGAACTTGTATCTTGGCTCTGCCAATTACATGATGTGAGACCCTGAATAAGTTCTTTGTTTTCTCTGAGCTTCTATTTCTTCAACTGTAAAATATGCATGATACCTCCTCATAAGGTAGAGGTGAGGATTAAATGAGATAATGCTTTAAAAAATAAGCAGAGTATTTAATAAATATACTCTGTCTTCCTACTTTAATGATAAATTACAGTGTAGTGATATTTAAAAATGTCTTTCCATTTGCAGGTTTTCACTTAAACTACACAGGTAGTAGGATGTAGCCATAAAGATATTCTTTTTTTTTTTCTAACTGATACTTATGCAGTATCCGATTTAGAATCAGCTGTTAGTAATAAGGACTCAATGTGGGGGGCTTACATACATAAAGCAATAGTTCCCAAACTTTGCTGCACCTTTGGATCTGCCTGAGAGTCTTTGAAAAATTTTAAAACCTGATTTCAGTCCCCAGATATTCTCATTTAATTAGTATGAGGAGCAGCCTTGGTGTCCAGATTTTTAAAAGCTCATTGGATGATTCTAATGTTCATCAAAGTTTAGGAACCATAAATTGGGATTTACTGTCTCATATAAAGAAGCTCAGAGGGAGGCAGTCCAGGACCTATACACTGTTCATTCCACAGTCATTGGTGATCCAGGTACTGTCTGTCTGCCTTGTACATGCTTTTTTTTTTTTTTTAAGGATTTTATATTTTTATTTGAGAGAGGAAGGTGGGGGGGAGAGCACTTGCACAAACAGGGGGAGCAGCAGAGGGAGAGGGAGCAGACTCCCCACTGAGCAGAGAGCCAAACAGGATCCCAGGATCCTGGGATCATGACCTGAGCCAAAGGCAGACACTTAACTGACTGAGCCACCCAGGCACCCCCATGCTTCCTTTTTCAGGATTATACCATGGTTTAAGATGACTGCTGATGGCTTAAGACATTCCATCCATATTCCAGGCAGCAGAAAAATTATGAAGGGAAGAAAGCCTTAATTTTCCTGGAAGTAGGCCAGAATTTAGTCACATGGCTACAGCTAGCTCTGAGGGTATCTTAAGAAATGTAATCCTTTAAAAGAAAGAAAGAGAGAGAGAAGAAAGAAGGAAGGGAGAGAGGGAGGGAGGGAGAAAGGGGAGGAAAGGAAAGGAATGTAACCTTTTAGCTGAGCATGTAACTGACCCAAATAAAATTGGGTTTACTAAAGAGCAAGGAGAGAATGTGTGTGGGATAGCTCATTGCAGTCTAAATGCCATTTCTGTTCATGTTATTAAGTAACAACATGTTATTAGAATGAAAGCAATGTTACCTGCCACTTTATCTGGAAAGCCTTGTGAACTGATATTTGTAATATTATTCAGGATAAATTACCTACCCAGTAAGCAGTTAAAATAGCTTAATTAAAAGTTCAACAAAACCAGTCTTTGTCCAAAAATAGATTCTGATGATAAGCTTTGTCCTTTCTTTGTCTTGATAAGAGATCATCTTATCTTAGATGAATCAGTTTTTTTCTCTCCCCCTCTGGTGACTTGACTTAGAAGAACCAGAATGATTCTGTGAACCATTTCTAGGACCTAGGAACATTGTGCCTTACTAGAGCAATAACGGAATGGTTAAGTGGAGCACCCACAATTCTTGAACATATTTTCCTAAAATATATTCTGTATTTTATTCCGTCTAATAGGTATGTTTTTGAAAATGACATGTATATCAGATATAAATTATGTTAAATGTTCTTACTAATTTACATTTTAAGGAATCTATTCTTTAACGGTTCTTGGTATTTTCATTTTGTTATTTTGACCCAGAAATCTCTGAAAGGTAAGTGATTCTTAACATATGTCCCTGGATACTTCACCATTGAAATAGTTACATGTTTTGTATTATGAGGAATTGAGTATTATATAGGTTGATTTTTCATTTTCCAGTGTTTCTTCCTAGCTGTCTCTACCAGGAACAACAAGGTACGGCTAGGACTTACCTGTTACTTAGTATATAGAAAAATCTGAACTCGGTTTATTTTGTTTATCTAAGAAAGTAAAGCAGCAGAACTAGGAGTACTGAAGAACTGCATGGGTACCTGACTTGATGTGGAGTTCTGAAGCCATATTTGACACAGTTGAAAAAGGGGCATTTTGATTTAGGAGGAGTTAATTTAATTTTGAGGGGGGTTTTTAGAGGTGGATCTCTTATTTTAATATATCCCCATTACTTTGAAGGAGAACTTATTAATTCTAAAACCAAATACTGTATTAAGAATCGTCATCATGCTTTCAGATTGGTGGGGTATATAATTAAATGTTAGTATCTAGATTCTTTTTGGAGAATATTGCCCTTTAAAATTAATTTAAATGTTATAATGGGCTTACTCAGAATAATTTGGTTATTAGGATATGTTGTGCTACGGTAAAAATATGCTAATTCATTTATTCAGTTATTGGGTGTAGGGTAGGCATCGTTCTAAAAGCTGGTGATAAGGCAGTGAACAAAAATGTTCTCAGAAGCTTCGTTACTATAGGTAGAAGTAATATAGTAATCACGTGTATGGAAAATAGTATTTCTCTGAATATGGATTTTCTTTTTTTTTTTCCCCCAAGTAAAACTTACAAGACCTGTTGGATGTAGGGGATTGCTTACGTTTCTTAAGGATGGTTCCCTATTTAGTTATACAAGAGTATGCATATGTGTAGGACAGATGATACAACAAAACCATATGATCCTATGGCTTAAGTCCCTCTCCCTGTCTTCTGTGTCTCAATTTCATAATTTTCTAGATCAGGGGCTCCTTACCTGAGATCCGTTGGTAGATTTCAGGGGATCTGCAAATTTCTTGATTTGTGGGTAAAATTTTGCCTGTGTGTGTTTTGGTGAGAGGGAAAGTACCCTCCCTCCCAGAAAAAGTCATGATTTTCCCCCTCTATCTGCCACTCATCCAGCATTGAGAATTTGAGTACCTCCCACCCCCCACCTTCATTGGCCACATCAACTTTGTTAAGTATATGCTCTGTTCCCAGAATATTTGTTAATTTAATAGCACTAAGTTCTGTCATGTTTTGAAGTGAATCAGTGTCTTCCCATTTTGGCTGGGTAGACTTTACTGAGCTATGATTTATTTATGCAACATTGATCAAAACCTGAATACTACTTGTTTATCCAAGAAAAAAAAAAGCCTTATGGATTTTATTACTCTACTTTTAGTTTTCTAAAAAACAATTTCCCATTACATTTTTGTAAACTTTTCGTGACTTGTTCTGTACAGAAAATAGTAAAATCTTGATTACTGATTACCTGGAACTCAACTAAATCATTTTTATTCTATAATTTGTTTTAGAAGAGGTATAATTCACAGGAAAATTAATTCAAATTAGGTATTTAGTCAGAAAATCACTTGTGAGGGGAATATTTTGTGTCAGTATTCCTCACCTGTTACATCTAGATAATCCTGAAGTGGATATTTGCAGTGGTATTTCAGTGGACCTGTAATATCTTCTTCATTAGTGAAAATCCATATTCTGTATGCTTTGTTGAATTAGGAAACTGAACCAAATTACTAGTGTAGTTTAAGAACAGAGGCTTAAACAAACACAAGCTTTTTGGATAGTAGTTAACCAAAGGAGTTAGCTAGCAATTGTGTATAGCTCATTCTGCTGGACATTTGGTTAAATATGGTTTTATTGATGGATGGTAATATGTTTTAATCAAAATGCTAGGATGCAGAATTTTGTGGTTAAATTAGAAGATAATATTGAGAGCATAGCTAATCACTTTTTAAACAAAAACACTTCATTATAATTACCTGAATATAGAAATCTACTTACTTCTTAATAGTACAAATGCCTGCATGATGAGTCTTACCCAGGTTTGAGAGACAGATGTGATCATTCAAAATTTGTTGGCTTTGACTTCAATTTAGGAGAATAAGCAAATCATCATCAAAGTGACAGTCTTATATCCTTTCAGTGATTGCACACATTTATCAAAATAATTAAATCAGAATGTTTCAGACCTTTGGCAAGGAATATTATTTATTGGATTTATTCAGTATTTCCATTCATGTATAAGTACCATGGTCTGGATTGGCAAATCTCACCCTATGGCCAGGAGCCACAGGGCAAGGAAGAATCCATTTGTGCACCAAGCATTTTCTATAGACTGAATTATGGTTTCTTGAGTAAATGTGTACTAATGTTGCTGGACTGTATGTAGAGGATGGAAAAATGTTACATTAATGTTATTATGGAACATTTCACACACATAAAAATACAATAGTATAATGATCCTTTTATATCCATCTTGTTTCATGCATACCCCTATACACCTCCCCTCCTCCAGTTATTTTGAAGCAAATCCCAGACATCTTACTATTTCACCCATATATATTTTAGAATATATCTCCAGGTGAGAAATACACTTAAAAATACGTATCACCACACCAGTATCACACCTAAAAGGAAAAAAAGAGAATAGTATAACTTTAAAATAATAAATTTTAAAAGTATTGATGATTTTAATACCTTTTATAACATTTTCATAATTAATGGGTATTAACACAAATAATATCAAATAATATAATGAAGGATATGCAAACTTTTTAATATTAAAATGGGACCTTTGTGTTCAGGCTGGAAATTGCTTATCTAAGGCATTAATGTTTTTTTCTGCATTTAATCAAGCCCTGTGTATAGGCCTAACAAGTGTTTTCATGTGAATGCTGATTTAGGCTACCATCCCCCATCCACCTCCCCTCCAGCAACCCTCAGTTTGTTTCCTATGATTAAGAGTCTCTTACGGTTTGTCTCCCTCTCTAGTTTCATCTTGTTTTATTTTTTCCTCTCTTCCCCTATGATCTTCTGTTTTGTTTCTTAAATTCCACATATCAGTGAGATCATATGATAATTGTCTTTCTCTGATTGACTTATTTGACTTAGCATACTATCCTGTAGTTCCATCCATGTCGTTGCAAATGGCAAGACTTCATTTTTTTGATGGCTGAGTAATAGTCCAGTAACACACACACACACACCACATCTTCTTTATCCATTCATCTGTTGATGGATATCTATACTCTTTCCATAGTTTGGCCATTGTGGACATTGCTGCTATGAACACTGGGGTGCAGGCACCCCTTCAGATCACTATGTTTGTATCTTTGGGGTAAATACCTAGTAGTGCAATTGCTAGGCCATAGGATAGCTCTATTTTCAACTTTTTGAGGAACCTCCGTACTGTTTTCCAGAGTGGCTGCACCAGCTTGCATTCCCACCAACAGTGTAGGAGGGTTCCCTTTTCTCCACATCCTCGCCAACATCTATCTTTTCCTGACTTGTTAATTTTAGTGATTCCGACTGGTGTGAGGTGGTATCTCATTGAGGTTTTAATTTGTATTTCCCTGATGCCCAGTGATGTGGAGCACTTTTTCATGTGTCTTTGGCCATTTCTATGTCTTCTTTGGAGAAATGTCTGTTCATTTCTTCTACCCATTTCTTGATTGGATTATTTGTTCTTTGGATGTTGAGTTTGATTAAGTTCTTTATAGATTTTGGATACTAGCCCTTTATCTAATATGTCATTTGCAAATATCTTCTCCCATTCCTTTGGTTGTCTTTTGGTTTTGTTGACTGTTTGCTTTGCTGTGCAAAAGCCTTTTATCTTGATGAAGTCCCAGTAGTTAATTTTTTGCCTTTGTTTTCCCTTGCCTTTGGAGACATGTCTAGAAAGAAGTTGCTGTGGCCAAGGTCAAAGAGGTTGCTGCCTGTGTTCTCCTTTAGGATTTTGATGGATTCCTGTCTCACATTTGAGGTCTTTCATCCATTTTGAGTCTGTTTTTGTGTATGGTGTAAATAAATGGTCCAGTTTCATTCTTCTGCACGTGGCTGTCCAGTTTTCCCAACACCATTTGTTGAAGAGACTGTCTTTTCTCCATTGGATATTCTTTCCTGCTTTGTCGAAGATTGGTTGACCATAGAGTTGAGGGTACGTTTCTGGGCTCTCTATTCTGTTCCATTGATCGATGTGTCTGTTTTTGTGCCAGTACCATACAGTCTTAATGATTACAGCTTTGTAATAGAGCTTGAAGTCCGGAATTGTGATGCTACCAGCTTTGCTTTTCTTTTTCAATATTCCTCTGGCTATTCGGGGTCTTTTCTGGTTCCATACAAATTTTAGAATTATTTTTTCCTGCTCTGTGAAAAAAGTTGATGGTATTTTGATAGGGATTGCTTTGAATGTGTGGATTGCTCTAGGTAGCATTGACATCTTCACAATATTTGTTCTTCCAATCCATGAGCATGGAACGTTTTTCCATTTCTTTGTGTCGTCCTCAATTTCTTTCATGAGTATTTTATAGTTTTCTGAGTACAGATTATTTGCCTCTTTGGTTAGATTTATTCCTAGGTATCTTATGGTTTGGGGTGCAATTGTAAATGGGATCGACGCCTTCATTTCTCTTTCTTCTGTCTTGTTGTTGATGTATAGGAATGCCACTGATTTGTGTGCATTGATTTTATATCCTGCCACTTTACTGAATTCCTGTATGAGTTCTAGCAGTTTTGGGGTGGAGTCTTTTGGGTTTTCCACATAAAGTATCATATCATCTGTAGAGTGAGAGTTTGACTTCTTCTTTGCTGATTCGGATGCCTTTTATTTCTTTTTGTTGTCTGATTGCTGAGGCTAGGACTTCTAGTACTGTGTTGAATAGCAGTGGTGATAGTGGGCATCCCTGCCGTGTTCCTGACCTTAGGGGAAAAGCTCTCCATTTTTCCCCATTGAGAATGATATTGGCCGTGGGCTTTTCATAGATGGCTTTTATGATACTGAGGTATGTTCCCTCTATCCCTACATTGTGAAGAGTTTTAATCGAGAAAGGGTGCTGTACTTTGTCAAATGCTTTTTCTGCATCTATTGAGAGGATCATATGGTTCTTGTTCTTTCTTTTATTAATGTATTTTATCACATTGATTGATTTGCAGATGTTGAACCAACCTTGCAGCCCAGGAATAAACCCCACTTGGTCATGGCGAATAATCCTTTTAATGTACTGTTGGATCCTATTGGCTAGTATTTTGGTGAGAATTATTGCATCCGTGTTCATCAGGGATATTGGTCTGTAATTCTCCTTTTTGGTGGGGTCTTTGTCTGGTTTGGGGATCAAGGTAATGCTGGCCTCATAAATGAGTTTGGAAGTTTTCCTTCCATTTCTATTTTTTGGAACAGTTTCAGAAGAATAGGTATTAATTCTTCTTTAAATGTTTGATAGAATTCCCCTGGGAAGCCATCTGGCCCTGGGCTCTTGTTTGTTGGGAGATTTTTGATTACTGCTTCAGTTTCCTTAGTGGTTATAGGTCTGTTCAGGTTTTCTATTTCTTCCTGGTTCAGTTTTGGTGGTTTATACATCTCTAGGAATGCATCCATTTCTTCCAGATTATCTACTTCACTGGCATAGAGTTGCTCATAATATGTTCTTGTAATTGTTTGTATTTCTTTGGTGTTGGTTGTGACCTCTCCTCTTTCATTCATGATTTTATTTATTTGGGTCATTTCTCTTTTTGATAAGTCTGGCTAGGGGTTTATCAACCTTATCAATTCTTTCAAAGAACCAGCTCCTAGTTTCATTGATCTGTTCTACTGTTCTTTTGGCTTGTATTTCATTGGTTTCTGCTCTGATCTTTATTTCTCATCTTCTGCTGGGTTTAGGCTATATTTGCTGTTCTTTCTCCAGCTCCTTTAGGTGTAGGGTTAGGTTGTGTATTTGAGACCTTGTTTCTTGAGAAAGGCTTGTATTGCTATATACTTTCCTCTTAGGACCGCCTTTGCTGCATCCCAAAGATTTTGAACAGTTGTGTTTTCATTTTCATTGGTTTCCATGAATTTTTTAAATTCTTCTTTAATTTCCTGGTTGACCCATTCATTCTTTAGTCGGATGCTCTTTAGTCTCCATGTATTTGAGATCTTTCTGACTTTCCTCTTGTGATTGAGTTCTAGTTTCAAAGCATTGTGGTCCAAAAATATGCAGGGAATGATCCCAATCTTTTGGTACTGGTTGAGACCTGATTTGTGACCTAGGATATGATCTATTCTGGAGAATGTTCCATGGGCACTAGAGAAGAATGTTATTCTGTTGCTTTGGGATGGAATGTTCTGAATATATCTGTGAAGTCCATTTGGTCCAGTGTGTCATTTAAAGCCTTTATTTCCTTGTTGATCTTTTGCTTAGATGATCTGTCCATTTCAGTGAGGGGGGAGTATAAAAGTCCCTTACTAATACTGTATTGTTCTCGATGTGTTTCTTTGATTTTGTTATTAAGTGGCTTATATAATTGGCTGCTCCCATGTTAGGGGGATAGATATTTACAATTGTTAGATCTTTCTTGTTGGATAGACCCTTTAAGTAGGATATAGTGTCCTCATCTCTTATTATAGTCTTTGGTTTAAAATCTAATTTGTCTGATATAAGGATTGCCACCCCAGCTTTCTTTTGATGTCCATTAGCATGGTAAATGGTTTTCCACCCCCTCACTTTCAATCTGGAGGTGTCTTTGGGTCTAAAATGAGTCTCTTGCAGGCAGCATATCAATGGGTCTTGTTTTTTTTTTTATCTAGTCTGATACCCCATGTCTTTTGATTGGGGCATTTAGCCCATTTACATTCAGGGTAACTATTGAAAGATACGAATTTAGTGCCATTGTATTGTCTGTAAGGTGACTGTTACTGTATATTGTCTCTATTCCTTTCTGGCCTGTGTTACTTTTAGGCTCTCTCTTTGCTTAGGGGACCTCTTTCAGTATTTCTTATAGGGCTGGTTTCGTGTTTGCAAATTCTTTTAGTTTTTGTTTGTCCTGGAAGCTTTTTATCTCTCCTCTCTTTTCAGTGACAGCCTAGCTGGATATAGTATTCTTGGCTGCATATTTTTCTCATTTAGTGCTGTGAATATATCATGCCAGTCCTTTCTGGCCTGCCAGGTCTCTGTGGATAGGTCTGCTGCCAGTCTAATGTTTCTACCATTGTAGGTTACAGACCTCTTGTCCTGAGCTGCTTTCAGGATTTTCTCTTTGTCTCTGAGACTTGTAAGTTTTACTGTTAGATGTCGGAGTGTTGACCTATTTTTATTGATTTTTGAGAGGGGTTCTCTGTGCCTCCTGGATTTTGATGCCTGTTTCCTTCCCCAAATTAGGGAAGTTCTCTGCTATAATTTGCTCCAATATACCTTCTGCCCCTCTCTCTCTTTCTTCTTCCTCTGGGTTCCCAATTATTCTAATATTGTTTCATCTTATGGTATCACCTATCTCTGGAATTCTGCCCTCGTGATCCAGTAGTTGTTTATCTCTCTTTTTCTTAGCTTCTTTATTCTCCATCATTTGGTCTTCTCTATCACTAATTCTCTCTTCTCCCTCATTTATCCTAGCAGTTAGAGCCTCCATTTTTGATTGCACCTCATTAATAGCCTTTTTGATTTAGACTTGGTTAGATTTTAGTTCTTTTATTTCTCCAGAAAGGGATTCTCTAGTATCTTCCATGCCTTTTTCAAGCCCAGCTAAAATCTTTATAATTGTCATTCTGAACTCTAGTTCTGACATCTTACTAATGTCCGAATTGATTAGGTCCCTCACAGTCGGTACTGCTTCTCGTTCTTTTTTTTGAGCTGAGTTTTTCCATCTTGTCATTTTGTCCAGAGGAGAATAGATGAATGAGAGAACAAAATGCTAAAAGGGTAACAGTGACCCCATAAAAATACACACTAAACAAATCAGAAGACACCTTCCAGAAAGTGGTCTCTTTTCTGTTCAGAGAGTTGCTGCTATTCTTTTCTTCAATCCCCTGTTGAGTTTGTAGGTGTTCAGAATGGTTTGATACCTATCTAGCTGAATTCCTGGAACCAGACAAAATTTAGGTGTCCTACTCCTCTGCCATCTTGCTCCTCCTCCTTCTGTATGATGATTTTAAAGGGTGAGTTATAAATGTTAGTTACATTATGAAGGCATATTTTCATATTTGAGAAATAGAAACCATTTACTGAAAGAAAAATTGGTATTAGTAATTTTAAGAAAGTCTAGGGTAAGCATACAGGTTTGTAGGTGAAATTAATGTATCTTGAATGAGAGTTTTTCTTTTTAAACTTCTTAACATTTCACATGTTTTCCCCAAATGAAATATGCCCTGAGTATTCTCATCCCACATTTTGTCCTCTAATTATAGCAGCATTAAAAAACTTTTGATTAGAATCAAGTCAGGCTAAAGATTGGCTTTCCCTCTGCTATAAATCACAGTGCTCTTGCTGACAGTACACAGATTTCTTCTTTAAGGTATTGAGCTTCTCTTCATGCAATAATAAACTCTTTTCTTTATTTGAGTGTCAAATGTCACCTTTTTTTCTCCTCAGACAAGAAACCAGCCAATTCTGAAGCCTAAGAATAATCTCAAATTACTGCTATTCTAACTAGAAATGTATTTTAATATACCTCTGCAATCGTCTAAAAGCCAAAGTACTAATAATTTTGGTCCGATTTCAAGACAGTTTTATTTTCTACCTTTCCTATGTGTAGAATGAACATAGGCCCAGGTCCAGTTATGCTGACATCCATAATTTGATGCATCTTGTTTTGGTAAAAGATCCTCTCTTTTCACTATTCTTTAGTCATCAGACTTTTAAAAGAATAATAACAGGAAAATAAAGATGCCAACTTGGGCTGCTATTACACAATATCATAGACTGGAGTGGCTTAAACAACATTCATTTCTCACAGCTATAGAGGCTGGAAAGTCCAAGGTCAAGGTTCCAGCAGATTTGGTTCCTGGTTCATAAACAGTTGTCTCCTCACTGTGTCCTCACATGGAGGGAGACAGTGAGCTCTGGTTTCTTCCTTTTCTTGTAAGGATACTAATCTCATGGGAGCCCCACCGCAGGACCTCATTGAAGCCATTTACTCCCAAACGCCTCCACCTTCAAATACTGTGACGTTGGGGGTTTGTATAAATTTGGGGGGACACATTCAGTCCATAACAGAGGCTTTTAAATTAAACCAAGTTTTCTTAGTTTCTTTTTTTTTCTTGAAGGATGGGTAAGAAGAAAAATACTGAAACCATAACTTGACAGTGCATTGGTCCTCTGACCTTCATTTGATAGGTTGATTATCCTAAGCTTGAACTGAAGTTTTTTACTACATGCTATCAACACCAAATTTGAATAGAGTTGTGATTGGACTGTATTGTGTTTTTAAAGATAGTATTATGAACTATTTTATTTTTTAAGTTCTGTGAACCAATCACCAAAGGGTATTGCAGACTTTCTTGAAACAATTTTTAGTATACAAAATAAATGAAACTAACCAAAATGTCAGTTCAGTGGAGAGTCACATTTTTTATTTTATCACTTTAGAGATTTCCAAATTGACCAGAACTTGATGAAATTGCAGCTGGAATGTACCAAACAATAATCATTCTAATTCTCAATCTTGCAGTATTTTTCTGTTCAGTAAGATGCATTTGAATGACCATTGATCATAGCTGGTTTTCCAAATTTGGGTAAGACCCTATGAGCATTTCTGCTCATACCTGTAAGTAAATACATTTCTATTAAGAATCAGTTAAATTATAGTGGCTTATGGCTTATTTTTTTATGAGAAGGAAATAATTTTTATGAAAAGTATGAAGGTTTAGTGGAATTACTGATAACTAGAATGTTTAGCTGAATGTGATGTTCTAATTAGCTGACTTTTTTTAGGTGTTTCTGTTTATTTGCTAAAATCCTTGTTCTGCAAAATTCTTTTCAATATATTGGAATCACTTCCGTGAATCAGTAACATATATTTTATGTATTTGGTGCTTTTAGTGATAAAAGATCTACTGAGGCATCATTTATAAACAACATAGTTCAGACCAGCAGTTCTCAACAAGGGGTGATTTTTGCCTTCCTGGGGACATTAGGCAATGTCTGGAGTAATTTTTTATTGTTATGAACGAGGGTGAGAAGGAGCATGGTACTGGCTTCTGGTAGGTAGAAGCCGGGGATGCTGCTAAACATCCGATAATGTACAGGACAGCCCCCCACTACAATTACTGAATACAAACTGTCAGGACCGCCAAGATTGAGAAACCCTGGTTTAGGATTAATAATAATTTTGCCACCATTGCAGATATTAAAAAATATTTATCATAGGCACTGAAGGTAATTCTAACATACTTTGACTAGGCCTCCAGAATGTTTTTGAACAAACATCTAGTCTTCAGAATGAGGAATATGATACTAACCCAGGTATGTGGTATCTGGAATGTTATTTTTTAAACATTTTATTTCTTTTCAGTTATTGCAAAAGTGTGTGTGTATTGCACACACACATTTTGCATATTCAGTGTAAACCAGGGCCCAGGATTTAACAAATTGTAGGTGCTTTGTGGGGTTGTAAGTTGTTTCTCTGGCAGCAGTGAAAGAAGGTGATTTGAAGGCAGTAGAAGAAGCCTTCCTTAAACCAAGACTCATGAAGTTAATCTGTGCTGGCCGAGAGTGAAGGCCAGTTATTTAAGATAAAGACAGTATAGACGGTATGTCCCTTCCTTAACCGTAGCATTCTTTCCCCATCCTAAATCTCAACCCAGGCAGTGCAGACTTCAGGTTTGGCGTAGCTAATGATGACTTTTCCCTTTCCCCACAGCCTTGAATTACAGGCATTCTCACAGCCACTTTCTGTCTAGATCTTACAGTATGTTTTCTCTTTAGCCTCGTGTGGTTTCCTGCCTCTTAAGTACCTATTCGCACTGTCAGAGATTATCTCTGATAAGATTGAATTCCATACTTAAGTGAGGGTAATATTCTCTCTATTTGTGCTCAGGGAGAGTGCTCCTTGGACCGAAAGCTTGGAAGCAAGGCAGTGCATATCTCATCTAGAACTGTGGCCTCAGGCTCACTTAAAATCAATCAGATCTGAAATTAACTTCTTATCATACAGCATTGTGAATTGATATTTATCTTGGAATTATGATTCACACTTTCAGCTTTAACTTTAGCATTCAGTTTTTTTTTACTGTTGCTTTTCTTTGCAGGTCTACTTCCCCAGTAGGACAGCATCATTCTCCTATATCTTCTAGACATCATTCATCTTCCTCACAATCAGGATCATCTATTCAAAGACATTCTCCTTCTCCTCGTCGAAAAAGAACTCCTTCACCATCTTATCAGAGGACAATAACTCCACCTTTACGACGCTCTGCTTCTCCTTATCCTTCACATTCTCTGTCTTCTCCTCAGAGAAAGCAAAGTCCCCCAAGACATCGCTCTCCAATGCGAGAAAAAGGGAGGCATGACCATGAACGAACTTCACAATCTCATGATCGGCGTCATGAAAGAAGGGAAGGTATGCACTGTACTTTATCTTGATTTTTTTAGAATTCTTTTTTTTTTTTTTTTAAAGATTTTATTTATTTTTTAGAGAGCGAGTGAGAGAGAAACAGCATGAGAGGGGAGAGGGTCAGAGGGAGAAGCAGGCTCCCCGCTGAGCCGGGAGCCCGATGTGGGACTCGATCCCAGGACCCTGGGATCATGACCCGAGCCGAAGGCAGAGGCTTAACCATCTGAGCCACCCAGGCGCCCCGATTTTTTTAGAATTCTTTAAGTATTTTCTTTATTAAAGAACTGGACATTCAGATTTATTGTTATAATAAGGGAAAGAAGAAAACTGTGTTGTATTAAGTCTTCTGGAACAGAGAAGAGTTCTTGAGGGCAATAAGAGGTGCTTTTATAATGACACAGGAACATAAACTATTAAATGTACATAAGTGGGCATTTTTATGTATACTGAGGTAGTGCTTTCTTCAGTTAAGATGTTTCACTTGAGTACTCTGAAGTTCTAGAAATTTTTGGCTATCTGACTCTTGAAGCATCCCTCTAATTGCTTAGTTGATTCTTAAAAAAAAAAAAAAAAAGAAAGAAATGAAGGAAAGAAAAGCAGCAAACCAGGGGACAAAGTTTGAAAGCATCAGACATGTTTTGATAAAGAGGTAAGGGCTGGGGGAACCTTCAGAAGGTCGGTGTAAACCAAGTGATCAGTTTTCTAGGGGTAACTCAAGAAAGAAGTAAGCAATGCAGTTTTCCTTTCAAGATCCCTGATAATTAAGTTAACTTTGGATTTGCTACTCCTTGTTCAAGCTGAGATGCTATTATCATCTGGCAATATAGTCTTAATAGCTCTCATCTCTTTCTGTACTCCTTATCCAAGCTTCTTGTCCTTATATATTTAAGTTTTTTCCCTAGCTTCTGAGTTGGTGTTTAAACATAATGAGTACTCAGGAAATACTTGCTTACTTACAACATTTCTCTTTAATGTGCATTTTAAAATAAACCTCTCTGAGAGTATAGTACAGCAGTCTCCTGTGAAACGTGTTGAATTTAGTTCTTTTCCTATCAACAGTGTAATAATTAATCAAGTTCTTTTATTCAAGAAAATGATGAATGCCCAGGTAGGGACCAGAGAGAGCATCTGTTGTATAGAAATATTTCTTGTGTACATCATTTTGGAACCAGAACAGCACAGCAGTATTTATGGAACATTGGTAAGATAGGAAAATTCTCTTAGCACCTTTCTATTAATTTTAAAAAATATTTAACTAGAGTTGACCGGGAATATAGTGTACATTTAATGACTACTTATTGAATGAAAACTCTTTCGTGTGTTTGATGTCTGTTTTGAAATAATAATGAGGGGAAATAGTACGCGGTTGAGTCTTATAAGAATTTTTTTGTGTGTGCTGAGTGGCCTGTGTTACAGGAAGAATCCATTTAATAATAAACCGTATGTGTTTAGTTTCTTTGTAAAGATGTTTCTTTAACCTTCCATATAAGAGATGTAGCAGGTGTTTGTTCCTCTATTTAGATGTCATCTTCTGAAATAAGAATAATTTTAGTGGAAGAATGGGGAGGTAGGTAAAGAACAAAATATAGTAACTAGATTTGAAAAGACAGATGGAATCATGAAAAGGATCTGGTACTGAGTGAACATATTTTTAGGCACAGTTGGCATTGGAGGAGGACTAGAAGTCACAGATGTGCACAGAAAAGGATGGAAACCTATCAAATCCTTGCCTACTGCTTCTGTTCTTAAAGGGCATTTGTGGATATAAGCATATGGACAATGTAATTGACAGGAGAGATGAGTTATTAATGTGAAAATCTAAGGGGTCTTGTGGATACTAGGTGTTTGGGTGCTTGAGAAAGTCTGTAGACCTAGCCACCTGGGACAAAGAGAAAAGAAGGTAAATTTACAATAGGCCTACGGCTGCTATAATTGCCAAAATAGCCTCAGATATTGAGGCAGTTCCAGGGGGTCAGAGCAACACATAAAGGAATCTGATTTAAAAACAAGGCAGGGTTTGTTTTCCGAGGTTCTCTTATTAGTCCTTTGACTTCAATGCTGTAATCAATTTATGCCTGTTCTAGGCATATCTAAAGAATAGTTTCTATTCTTTGCAAATTCCATTAGGTACGCAGTTATCTAAGCCATTTAGGCTCTTGGCCCCTTATTTCTTCATTTAGACAGTGACAAGGTTGAATTAAATAATCAGTGAGTTTCATTCAGCTTTTTAAAAACTGAAGTTCTTTTCCTATTTTTCTATGAAGTGTTAGAAGATGCTTTAAGGAGAGAAAACTTCAGAGACAGGAGTGATTCCAGTAAACAGTTCAAGAAAAGAGAGGGTGAATAACAATATCTCTTTGCCAGCCAGCTTACTAACTGTAGGCCACTCGTAAGTGCTTTAAGTACATTTGAGGTGGTCATGGGTGGTCTAGTTTGGCCTAATACTTGGTAGAGATGGCTAAAGTCACTGTGTACCTCTGGGTCTACAAGTAGTTTCTAAAAAATAAGCCATTAGTGATATGAGATCAATTTATTTGTTTCAGTTGTTTAAGATAAGTATGGGTAAGTTGGGGCATGGGAAGATCCTAATCACAGTTTATCTAATCAAGAACATAGTTATCCAAGTGTTAATAAAATTACCTTTGGAATTGTAGCTTATGTATGGTTTTAATTTTCTTATTTGCCCATGTTTTCTTTTTTTATTTTCTGCAAAGAACGTGAATTACCATTTTTAAAAAAATTTTTAAGCTCTATATTTACATGTATTGTCTAGTTCTTCAAAATTTTGTGAAAGGAGTTCTAGTTGATTTCTAAACTTGCATTACAGAGACCAGAAGCAAAAGGGATAGAGAAAAGGACACAAGAGAAGAACGAGAGTATGAACAAGATCAGAGCTCTTCTAGAGACCACAGAGATGACCGAGAACCTCGAGATGGTCGGGATCGAAGAGATACCAGAGATACTAGAGACCGACGGGAACTAAGGGACTCCAGAGACATTCGGGACTCCAGGGAGATGAGAGATTATAGCAGAGATAACAAAGAGAGCCGTGATCCCAGAGATTCTCGGTCTGCTCGTGATACCCACGACTACAGGGACCGTGAAAGTCGAGATTCTCATCGAAAGGAGGATACCTATCAAGAAGAATCCCGAAGTTATGGCAGAAACCATTTGAGAGAAGAAAGTTCTCGTACTGAAATAAGGAATGATGCCAGAAATGAGTCTCGAAGTGAAATTAGGAATGACCGGATGGGCAGAAGTAGGGGGAGAGGTCCAGAATTACCTGAAAAGGGTAAGGTTTTTGACTTGCCAGTGAACTGTATCTTGTATGCTTATATAGAAATTATTAAATCTTTTAAGGGTTCTTTTCTAAATATATTCTTTTTTACATTCATTATCATTTTATCAAAGTAATTTTCAATTACTTAAATTTTGGCCTTCCCTATAAATTCCAAATAGGAATTGTTAAATTCCTAGGATTTAGGAATTGGCTAAAGTAGCAAAGATAAATGGGTCCTGATTAAGATCCCCTGGTAAATTATATCCAGTCATGCCTACCCTCTTGATTAGTGTGGAACACTAAGAAAATTCCTGTCAGGCAAAAAAGTGGAGTCAAAAGGAAATAATTTCTACTGAACAGGTACATATATGATAGAATGATTATTAAAGTGGAATTAAAATGGTGGGCTTTCAAAATTGGTGGTATCAGAAATGACTGTGTATTCCTTAGTATACTTGTGCTTGCTTCAAACCACTTCAGATGATTGCACATTGGAATCTTGAGCCATTTTTCTTCTTCCCCTAAAAAGCATTTACCAACACCCAGTAACTACCTACCTAAATGTCTTTGTCTCCAAACTGCTTGGACTGAATTAATTTTGACCTCTGTTCCTCTCTCTTTTCTCCCCTCCCCTAAAATACTGCTGCAGATTTCTGAACATACATTATTTCTATTGGTCTTTTGGTATATCTTTGTCAGTATTATAGCTTCATATTAAGCTGAAGGCCCCTTACCTTCTCTTTCATAGTTGTCTTGGCTTTTCTTGGCCCTTTGCTTTTTCATACACATTTTTTAAATGAGTTTTTTTTTTTTAATTTCATGAAAAACTTGGATTTTTATTTCAAATGCATTAAATTTATGAATTTATAACTTTTTCTGTTAAGGTCTTATACATATTTTATTCCTGGGTATGCAACATTTTTGGTGCTCGTCAGTGGTACTTAAAAATTTTTTTTCTCTCTTTTTAATAATGCATTTACATGGTTCAAAATTTCAAAAGTACAAAAGAATATATTGTGAAAAGCCTTGACTCTATCCCTGACCTCATTCATTTTTTTGCCAATTTTGTCTGTATCCTTCCCAGAAATATTCTACACAAGCAGATTTGTATGTCTACTGATATCCCCATCTGGTTTTACAAACGTAATTTTTTTTTAAACTGTATATTACTCTACACCTTGCTGCTTTCACTGAAAAAAGACCTTAGAGATCATTACATATCAGTCAGCTTGATACACAGCTATCCTCTTCTTAATGGTGCACATTGTCCATTGTAGGAATTACTAAAAAGTTTTAAGTTTTTACTAAATTCCGGTTAACATACAGTGTAATCTTAGTTTCATTTGTACAATATAGTGATTCAGCATGTCCATACAATACCCGTTGCTCATCACAAGTGCCCTCTTTAATCCCCAACATCTGCTTAACCCATTCCCCACCCACCTTCCCTCTGGTAACCTTCAGTTTGTTTTCTGTAGGTAAGAGTCTGTTTCTTGCTTTGCCTTTTCTCTCTCTCTCTCTCTTTCTTTTTTTAACTTTACTCGTTTGTTTTGTTTCTTAAATTCCACATAGGAGTGGAAATCTACATTGTCTTTCTCTGACTGACTTATTTTGCTTAGCATAATACTCTTAGCTCTATCCATGTTGTTGCAAATGGCAAGATTTCATTCTTTTTTATGGCTAATATTCCATTGTGTATATATACACCACATTTTCTTTACCCATTCATCAGTCATTGGACACTTGGGCTATTGACATAATTTGGCTATTGTACATAGTGCTGCTACAAATATCAGGATGCATGTATCCCTTCAAATTAGTATTTTTGTATTCTTTGGGTTAAATACCTAGTAGTGCAATTACTGGATTGTAGGGTAGTTCTATTTTTAATTTTTTGAGGAACCTCCGTACTGTTCTCTGGAGTGGCTACACCAGTTTGCATTCCCACCACAACAGTGCAGGAGGGTTCCCCTTTCTCCATATCCTCACCAACACCTATTGTTTCTTATGATTGTAGCCATTCTGACAGGTGTGAAGTGATAGCTCATTGTAGTTTTGATTTTGTATTTCCCTGATGATGAGTGATGTTGAGCATCTTTTCATGTGTCTGTTGGCCATCTGTATGTCTTCTTTGGAGAAATGTCTGTTCATGTCTTCTGCCCATTTTATAGTTGGATTATTTGTTTTGCAGTCCCTGTCAAAATACCAACACCTTTTTGCACAGAGCTAGAACAAACAACTTAAAGTTAATACAGTAGTTCTTCCTTATCTGCAGGGGATGTGTTCCAGGATGTTGGGTGGATGCCTAAAGCCTCAGATAATACTGAACTCTCTATATACTGGGTCTTTTCCTGTACATACACAGCTATGATAAAGTTTAATTTATAAATTAAGCATAGTAAGAAATTAACAGTAACTAATAATAAAATAAAATAATGATAATATACCACAATGAAAATTATGTGAATGTGGTCTTTCTCAAAATATCTTATTGTGCTGTACTCATCCTTCTAATGATGAAGTGAGATGATAAAATGCCTACGTAATGAGATGAAGCAAAGTGCATGATGTAGGCATTGCGACGTAACATTAGGGTACCGTTGACCTTCTGATGATATGTCAGAAGGACGATCATCTGCTTCTGAACCCCAGTTGACCGTGGGTAACTGAAATCACAGAAAGTGAAGCCACGGATGGGGAGACTACTATAAATCGTATATTGGTAGATGTGTAGGTATTCCAGTCTTTGTTTTTGAACAGTGCTTCTGTGAATAACTGTGTGTCACTAAATAATATCTTTTTAAAGTATTTTATTTTCTACCACTTATTGTTGGTGTATGGAAATGATAATTGATATTTATATATTAATCTTACATTGTTATGTTTCTCTGTTTTTGTAGGAGATCTAATTAGATTATCTCAAACATTTATGTCTGGGAACAGATTTGGCTCTTCTTTTCTGATTATTATTTATTTACTATCAATAACCTGCTGATCATCTTTCAATATAGTATTGAATATAAGTAGTATAATGGGCTTCTTTGCTCCGTTTCAGATTTTAAAGTGTTACTGTTGGCATTTTACCATTAAGCATGTTGTTTGTAGATTTTTAGCAGATGTTTTTTATTGTTACAGATGTCCCCTAATTTCCCCAACTTAGCTCACTTCTTTCATGACCATTTTTTCTGTATCTTGAGAAGGTCATAGTTGGTCTCTTTAACCTTTTACTTATATATTTCTTTAAAATTTAGAACTATCCTGGCATTTCAAAGATAAATGGAATTTTTTCATTTTTTTAAAGTTCTAGATTAGGTTAAAATTTGATGTTGAATTAAACATCTGTGTTTTCGGGCGCCTGAGTGGCTCAGTTGGTTAAGCGACTGCCTTCGGCTCAGGTCATGATCCTGGAGTCCCTGGATCGAGTCCCGCATCGGGCTCCCTGCTCGGCGGGGAGTCTGCTTCTCCCTCTGACCCTCTTCCCTCTCATGCTCTCTGTCTCTCTTTCTCTCAAATAAATAAATAAAATCTTTAAAAAAAAAAAAATCTGTGTTTTCAATTGAGATTACATATAATTAGTGGAATGATGGTAAATATTTAACAACAAACTCTTCAGAAAAAGTCCTGACTTTTAGCTTCTGCCAATTTTCATGGTATAAATATTCTTGCCGTAGCAGATTTTGAGCTACTGACACGATTGGCTCTTTCAAGCCAGCGTGAACTGGTTCTAGCATGCCACTGCATAATTCATTTTTTGTGTTTTTCTTGTTTGGTTTGGGGATCAAAGTTATACTAGACATAGAAAATGTGTTAGGTAGTGTTGCTTTTTTTCTCTGGAACAATTTATATATGATTAGTTATCTGTTCTTTGACAATTTAACAACATTTGTCTGTTAAACATTGTTTCCTATTTTTCTGATGGTTGTGGTTTTTACTACCAATTGAGTTTCTCTTAAGAGTTCCAGATTTAGATTATTGTAATAGTTGTAGTTTGGTTTTTTTCTTAAAGCAGTATAATAAGTTATATTTTTCCAGGAAATTTGTTTTCAAATTTTTGATACAAAGATGTCCCAAAATTTGTTTTTTTAAATCTCTTTTATATCTGTAATTATATTCCCTTATTTTTCTTGCTCAATCTTGCCAGAGATTTGTCTGTTTTGAGTCTTTTCAAACAACTAATCTTTGGTTTATATTCTTTTGTATCTCTTTTGTTCTATTAATTCTACTCTTAGTTTTTACTTTGTTATGAAATGTGTGGTAATTGTATTAGTAACCATTCTAAACACTTTGTAAGTTTTAATATGATTTCTTCCTTGACTCATGAATTAGGTAGAAATAGGATTTTAAATTTCCAACCATAACTTTTTAAAATAAATCCCCTTCCTTAATTTTAATTGTTGTCAGAGAATATTTTAAAGTCGACTCTTTGGCATTTTGTATTTGTTAAGACTTAGCTGTGGCTCAGAAATTTATATAATGTTCTGTGTGTGCTTTTAATTGTTGGATGCAAAGGGTGTCTCAGATCAAGCTTGTTAACTATGGTTTCAAATCTATAATTATTTTTAGTCTGCTTTTTCTAACATTACAGAGAAGTGAGTGAAATCTTCCACTGTCATTGTGAATTTGTCGATTTCATGTAATTTGATCAATTTTCGCTTTGACTGTTTTAAGACTTTGCTGTTAGGTGTACATAAGGCAAATTATTTCTTTTATCATTGCAGAATGACCCTCTTTATCCCTAATAGAGCTTTTTGTCTTGAAGGCTATTTTACTAACATTTCTTTTGGTTAATATTTGATAAGTATCTTTTTTCATCCTTTTAGCCTTGCTGTATCTTTTTGTTTTAAATGTGACTCTAAACAGCATAGGTTAGACATATGTTGAATCTTCTTATTGTATCTTCTTTGATTCTTAACTTTTGGATTTTTCATCTCTCTATCTTTTGTTTCCTGGATCATATCCTCAGACATACCTTTTTTTTTAACTAATTATCTCTTAGCAGCATCTAAGCTGTTACTTAACTTATTCATTCCTAGATGTTATATGTAGCTCATTTCTAGTTTCTAAAAAATGTTTTAAATTTCTTCCTTGTGGTCTTTAATTATACTGATATTTTGACTATTACAATACATTGCAACAGTATTTAGAATTGTTCTCTAATTCTTTGAAGGCTCAAAGCCTATTATGTATAATGTGTGTGTATGTGAGTGTGTGTGTGTAGATCTGCATTTTGTTAAACCACTTTATTGAGATATGATTGACATACCAAAAGCTGCACATACAGCTTCTATACATTTAATGTATTCAACATGATGAGCTTGGAGATAAGTATATGCTCATGAATCCATCACTACTATCTATGCCATTAACATATCCATCGCCTGCAAAAGTTTCCTCTTGCTCTCTCTTTACTATTTTATATGTGTGTGATGAGAACGCTTAACATAACATCTACCCTCTTAGCAAAATTTTTGACTTTCCAATACAGTATTAACTGTAGGCACTGTGCTGTACTGTAGAGCTCTAAGTCTTTTTCATCTTATACAGCTAAAGCTTTGTACCCTTTGACTAATACCTCTGTTTCCTTCTGCCTCCAGCCCTTGGCAGTTAACCATTCTACTCTCTATTTCTAAGAGTTTGACTATTTTAGATTCCACATATAAGTGGTATCATGTACTGTTTGTCTTTCTGTGTATGACTTATCTCACTCAGCATAATGTCCTCCAGTTTCATCTATGTTGTCTCAAATGGCAGGATTTCCTTTTTTTTTTTAAGGGTGAATAATATTCCATTATATGTATATACCACATTTTCTTTATCCATTTGTCTATCAGAGGGTATTTAGGTTGCTTCTGTGTCATGGCTATTGTAAATAATGCTGCAGTGAACGTGAGGTATCTCTTCCAGAGCCTGATTTCAATTCCTTTGGATATATACCCAGAAGTGGGATTACTGGATCATACATGGGTCTATTTTTTCATTTTTTTGAGGAACCTCTGTACTGTTTTCCTATAGTGGCTGTGTAGCTTTGCATTACCATTACCACATTCAAGATATTCAGTTGTATATCACAGGACTCCCTGTATTACCCCTTTATAGCCACACTCAAATCCCCTCTTTTGTCCCTAACCCCTGGCAACCACTAATATGTCCTCCATCTTATAATTGTTATTTCACAAATGTTACATAATGGAGTCATGCTATATATATCCTGTTGAGATTGGCTTTTTCACTCAGCATAATTTCCTTGAGGTTCATCCAAGTTGTTACATGTATTAATAGTTTGTTCCTTGTAGTATTCCATGGTCTGGGGATACCACAGTTTTAACCATTCACCATTGAAAGACATTTGGGTACTTCCCAGGTTTTGGCTTTTATACTATGAACATTCATTTCCCACATTTTTAAATGAAGATTTTTCAGGCACCACTTAATGTCAACAAAATACCTTGGTTCTGTATTGGAATGTTTTTGCTATAAATTGTAATCAAAGCAGTAATATGTATCAACTTTTTTATTTTCATATTTCTGTGAATTAGATATGAACAGATAGTTTTCATTTTTTGTTTTGTTGGGTTTTGGGTTAACCAAAATGAACCTTCTTGCTTCATGATTCCATTAAGACTTTTTTTATCGATAGAAAAAACTGGGACTTGGCTTACCTAAGCCCATCATTAGACAACTTGGGTGTTTTGATTCAACATTTAATATTCTTTTCAGTAATGATTACCATACTTTGAAACACTAACACACCTTCTTTACCTGTATGTTTTTTGGGAAGAAAGATTGTGACTGATGAAACTTGTTTAATAAAGTGTATGTGTTTAAACATTTGTGTGAATATCCTTTGTTTAGGAAGTCGAGGCACAAGAGGTTCTCAAATTGATAGTCACAGTAGTAGTAGCAACTATCATGACAGCTGGGAAACTCGAAGTAGCTATCCTGAAAGAGACAGATATCCTGAAAGAGACAACAGAGACCAAGCAAGGGATTCTTCCTTTGAGAGAAGACATGGAGAGAGAGACCGTCGTGACAACAGAGAGAGAGGTTTGTCAAATCGCATATTATTCAATAATGACCAACAGTGATTGGGAGAATTGTCTTCTAAAACCCTTATCAATTTACTTTTTAATACAGCTTTTAAGACTTTTGCTTGTTGACACATTTGAAACTATTATATTTACTCATGTAATCTTCCTTGTTTACTTAGTATAAGAGAGAGTATGTAAATAGCTGGCTACCAGAGTACCTGTTTGGCAACAGAGTAGGTACTGAGGTGTAATAAGTACTTGCACACCACAAGAACCTAGGTGCCCTACTTTATGTCTCTCACTTTAACCAGATAGCTTACAACCCTTTAAAGAATGTAGATGTGCCCATTCTAGGCATTTCTGCTTCAGGAGATACTTTCTCACCTGAGTATCCTGGACACTCACTCACTAGCTGTGATAATAAACAGAGTCTTGTAAGGGCTGTCAGAAAAACAAAGGAAAAAAATTGATGATGGTAGGGGTGGGGGTGGTTTGAGGGAATATTTTATGCATGTTCCTTCTTGAGAATTTGCAATACTTGCTTTAGCTAATTTTATATTCCTGTATATCTTAAGCTAAACATTTTTGGTTACTGTATTAGATTCTACTCTATTAGATCTACCCTCTTAAATCAGTTTTGAAGCAAGATTACTCAAAGTCATTTAAGAAGGGTTTATAAGTACTTTCTTTAACAAGCTTTTATTGTCTATATGTATTAGGGCCTTTAAACTCTTTAAGATTTTATGAAGGTCTTACTAACTTTGGCTGGTTACTACAGTAAGGTTTGCTATAATGCTGAGATTAATATACTACAAAACTTGATTGAGTAGGAAATTGAATAATGATGTTTTATAGTGGGCTGAATCACAAAGGTAATAGTGTATATTGATATGGACAGTAATGAAAGAAGGAAGTCACTAAGAGACCATGTACTTTGGGAGTATAGATGAGATCAGACTTGGTTGAGTTGAGTTTGTTAGAGTAAGCCTAATGCATTTGGGTTAAAAGATGTGTGTGATTTCCTTAGTTACAGATGAGGCTGGAGTTTATATGTTGTGTGTTGATATCTGAAATTATATCCTCCCTTACGCTGATTCACCTCTCTTTAACACTATGTCCTTGTAATGCTATGCTTTTTTAATATCTCTTCTTTCTCTTTTTTTTTTTTCCTAGTTGGATATCCTAGCTCAGGTTTTTTCATCTTATTCCTGAAATTCACTAGTAACATTTGGTTTCAATCTTATATTTAGTTCTCAACCATTCATGTGTTAAGTTTCCGGGAACTTTGATAGTTGCTTTTTATATATTCCCAGACTTACTATTGTAAAAGATATTAAGTCTGGGAATATATATAAAATATCCTTTAAAATCCTTTTATCTTTATAATATCCCTGTGAATGTAGGTATGACAAGAGAATTCACATTTCATAACTTAGGAGATTTGGGCTAGGAGAAGGATAGTTGATTTTTCCACTATTACAGAGAAGTAAGTTCCAGAGCTGGAATTCAGACTCAGATCTTCTGAATGCAAGTTCTGTCCTCTTTCTCTTTTACTTTACTATAACTACTTCAATAAGAATCAGTTGTATGATTGAAATAGAACTATATATTTGAGGTTACTGATATATTCCACAGTGTTTATTGAGTCCTCATGCACTTTGCTAGGTTCTTGAAGTACCACAGTTCTTGTGCTTATAGAACTTAATGGGAGGGAAGATACCCCCCTTACACCCAGAAAGAGAAATGACTATTGAGTGCAGTCAAGGACACAAAGAACGTTCCCAGATAGAAATAAAGGATAAGAGAGGGACCTAATTAGATAGACTGTGTATGTAAAATTTGGGGAGATGACATTTATGCAGAAGCATAAATGCAAGAGAAGAAGCTAACATTACAAAGATTGAGGGTAAAAACATTCCATACAGAGGGAAGAATATGTGCCAGTTCCCTGAGATAGGAAATACCTTAATATGTCCTAGAGTTTGGAAGAAAACCAATGTGACCAGAGTATGATGAGCAGTAGGAAGATTGATAGAGGTTGAGGGTAGAGATGTGCCCAGGCACCTTGTTCTGTGCTTAGGAATTTCAGTCTTCCCTTTAGTTCTTCACAGGCTGATTAGGTACACAGAGACAGTTGGAGTTTGGTGAATGCTAGCTACTACTGTATGAAGTTCTGTGAGATGACAGAGGAGCAGATAGTCCTGAGATCAGGAAAGCTTCCCTAAAGAGTTTGCTAGGAGGAACAGTGGAAGAAACACTTTGGCAGGGAGAGGGTATAGCATGTGCAGACACGCAGGACTAAAAGAAACAAATGGCTGTAGAGTAGAGTAGTAATGAATTAAGGTGTTGGGAGTAGAGGTATCCCATAATTGGTAGGGAAGGAAAGAAACTGGGAAAAACGACTGATGAGGGACTATAGGCCAGGTTCTAAATAGCCTAATAAACCAGGCTAAAAATTTTGATTCAGTTGCCTTTTCACTGCCTACAAGGCAACTGCTTTTAAGCAGTTAGAAAAAATAGAGTTTTCATGAAAAAAGTATGTTAAGTCTGGGGAAGGACTGAAGACAAGGGTAACAACCAGTTAGACTGTTGATGACAGACATCTAAGAAGAGGTGATCAGATCACAAGGATGGAGAGAGGAAATGGAATAAAGAAATATTTTGAGAGTGAAATTGATGGATAACTCAGAGATTTCCAGCTTTCATGAATGGGTATGTCATTCATTAAGATAAGGAAATAATATGAAGAGAAGAGCATCTTTGAAGAACATATTTTGGGGAGAAGATTAAAAAAAATAGTTTAGACACATTAAAGTGATGTTCTTATATCCTCTTCATTTTCTTTGAAGTAAGAGACATTGTCTTTTTCATTGGGGAAAATAGAATTTTTATCTGTCAAAAAAAGAGTAAAATAGTTTATTCCCTGACATTGCTATAATCAGAAATTTCAAGTATGAATTACTACAAGTTGCAGTATTGAGTTTCACGTTGTTTTGTAATCATTGTGACATTAGTATGACCCCTAACCCAGGAATTCAGACAGTCTAAGACCATAAATGTGTAGCATTTGGGGAATCAAAAGTGGACGATAGAACCATTTTAAATTTAAGTTGGCTTCAGCAAAAGTAAAAAGGGGTTTAAGAGAATTGACTTCTAGTCCTGATGTCCTAATAAATCTGCCATCTCTGTGACTTTGGCCAGTCAACTTCTGGACCTTAATTTCTGTGTTTTTAAGAAGAAAAGGGCTGGACAAGGTTTTGTTTTAGCTTTAAAATTCTATGAACTTTTGTATTGATATGTAACCTCTAAAGAGTAATTATGCGTAAGTCCTGCCTTTTTCATCTGTGATAAGATAGGAAATTCAAATTACTATATTGATTGAACCCTTCCCTGGAAATATCCTAAAGTTATTCTGCTTAATAAGTTGATGTTAGATATTCCACTTGAAAACCTATTGACCATATTGTAGTATGACCTTTATGACTAAGCCATAAACCTTATTACATAATACGAAAATAGAAACATCACACAGTAGCCTAGATCCTACCACAGTGAACTACTTTCAAAAATGGCTAGCTCTGTGGAAAAGTTAATGCCATTTCTAATACATTTTTTGGTCCCAGACTAATTTCCTGCTCAGCTGGGCATTTGGGCAGCATGTATTCATTTTCTCTGTGTTTATATGATTCATGTATTTAAAAAAATATATTTATACAAAATGTGATGAGATGATAAGTTAACATTTTTAAGAAAACAGCTCTTCATCTGAGTGATGAGTTATATGATTAAATAAAACTTTTAATTTATTATAAATATATATATCACTAATATGAAACACTTTACATTTGATTACTTCAAGATTGCTAAGCATCAGTACCCTTAATATTCTAGTTTATGATAAATTGATATTGCAGCAACAATTATTGACAGATGTTTTGTTCTATATTTTCCTCACATAATAGCTGCACTTTGATGTGTATATATTTTGGCCTGAAATTAGAGGTGTGACTTACGAGGGAAATTTTTTTTTTCCTTCAGCTCCTATGTTCTACACCTCCTGCTGCCCCTATCCTTTGCCACCAGTGTTCTCAGGTCCTGCTGGGGGGACAGAGAAGATCAGAGGTGAAGGGTAGAGATGGCAGAAAGTGGGGTTGGAGCAGTGGGCTGGAGGTAGGGTAGGGAGCATGCAGAGAAAGATCAAAGGTGGATCAGTGGGAGGTGGGAAGGGGGTTGATGGGGAGCAGAAAACATGTTAGTTAGAGGGCAAATAAAACTTACCTTTAAAAAAATTTGTAAACATCTAGGGGTGATTATTTGGATGATTAACTTAAAACGTAAATATAGTACCTGATTTATATTTGCTGCCAGTGTGACCCTATACACAGATAAAATTTAAGATTTGCCATACTGTCTTACCAATAGGTTATCTGTCAAATTAATCACTGACAAAACTTGATTTTCATTGTAGATCAAAGACCAAGCTCACCAATTCGACATCAGGGAAGGAATGACGAGCTTGAGCGTGATGAAAGAAGAGAGGAACGAAGAGTAGACAGAGTGGAGGATAGAAGAGATGAAAGGGCTAGAGAAAGAGAGAGGGAGCGAGAGCGAGACAGAGAGCGTGAGAGGGAGAGGGAGCGTGAGCGGGATCGGGAAAGAGAGAAGGAAAGAGAGCTGGAAAGAGAGCGTGCTAGGGAGCGGGAGAGAGAAAGAGAAAGAGAAAAGGAGAGGGACCGTGAAAGAGAGCGAGATCGTGACCATGATCGAGAGAGGGAGAGAGAGAGGGAGCGAGATAGGGAAAAAGAACGGGAGCGAGAGAGAGAAGAGAGGGAGCGAGAGAGAGAGAGAGAGCGGGAGAGAGAACGAGAGCGAGAGCGGGAACGAGAGAGAGCGAGAGAAAGGGATAAAGAACGAGAGCGTCAGAGGGATTGGGAAGACAAAGACAAAGGACGAGATGACCGCCGAGAAAAGCGGGAAGATACCAGAGAAGACCGGAATCCCAGAGATGGACACGATGAGAGAAAGTCAAAGTAAGAATGAGAATGAATCAGTTCTTTAAAGTTATATTTCAGTAAAGAGTTCAGAAAGTTTCATTTAATGCTTTTTAGTGTGCCCCTGATGTTCTGATAATTCTTTTTGCTCTCTACATTTTCCTGTATTTTAATTTTATTATATATATTTGGTGTTTAAAGTCTTTTGAATTGTCTAGGGGGGAAAAAAAAACACTTTCTCATTCTATTTCTGTAACCATGGATATAATTAATCATTCTTGTTTACTGTGCCATTTTTGATGACATACTGGCTTATTCAACTTCTATAGACTTGTTAAGGAATCCAACTAAAGGTGATAGAACCAGTAAACTTATATCTCATCATATCCACCTTATAACTAGTTAATGGAGTTGACCAGTCACCAGGAGATACTGCCTGTGCTATTCCTGATAATCCTTCATGAGTTTTGTGTACTTATTAGTCTGGAGTCATTACCCCCAGCGCCAGAAGCATTCACGTGTCTTAAAACTGAGGGAAGCCCTGCAACCACTGCATGGCTAAAAGATGATGAGAGATAGGAGTTGTCCTCTCTTGAGCTGTGGAGTTATAGTATATTACTGGGCTCAAAGATGTGTTATTATTTCAGATATCTGAGGACAGTTTCTCTTTTTCTTTTTTTCCCTTTTTTTTTTTTTTTTTTTTTTTAACCAAAAAGAATTTATTTGCTCAGGTATCTGGGAAGTCCATGGTTGGTGTTCATTTTTTCTGATGTGACTATATTCAGACTTCCAAACAAAGTATCGGGAATGCTGTCTATCTCTACACTCTTTTCTTCTGTGTGAGTTCCAATCTCAAAAAGGTTTCTCCAGATGATGGCTAAGATGGCCCGAGCGTATGCCTATCATCTTCACAGCCCTATCTGTATGTTGGGGCTCTCATTAGTTGAGGAGTAGACAAGAGAGCTAAGTCAGTCACTGTAGCCATGAGAATTTTGGACTCATTGGTCAGTTTTGAGGTTTTAATGGACATAAAGCCAACTTCATTGGAGTTAACTGCCTTTTTTTTTTTTAAGTTTGCTAAAACAAACTGCAGAAATAATTTATATATTCAATTCCATTGCTTCTGCCTCCAGTTCATTTGAATCATGGTGAATACAGCTCCCTTCTTTAGGTTTTTTTCATCACTGCTGTTGTAGATTATGGTTACGGACAAAGAACATAACACAGAAGTGGAGGCTTCTTCTGTTAGGTCTTGGCTTCCCTTCATCTGCAGCTAGGATTTTCTATAGTTCACTGACTGGCTTCCCTTTCCCCACATTAAAAAAAAATTCTTACATTAACATAAAATTCAGATACTACCTTAACACATATAGGCACACAGTACATATTATTTCTCTTCCCTAACCTCCTTAAGCTAAGATTGAAATCTTTGTTATTTATCATTATCCAGTCCTATGCTTTATTTTTCCATGATTTTGATCTCTGCTTACAGTGGCAAAAATTTCTGGTTCTTTGTAGCTGGACAATCTAAACATTGTAAGAACCCCAGAAACTTAGGAGTCAAACAGCTCTATAACAATAACTAGCTATCTGAAATTAATATCTTGATATGTTTATCAGTTATATTGTCATCTCAGTAGTTGAATTTATCCAGAACATTTTTTAACCCCTATTATGTAGAAGGTTTTATTTGCTGAATTGCCATACTGTTTATTTTACTCTTAATTTTGTTTCTGTAGCTATTTCCTTGAAGTTAAAGTTCTTTTTTGTGTATTTTAATTAATCACTTTATTCTGGTGTATCAGTTATCTCTTGCTGTGTATCAAACCACACAAAAAATTAGTAGTTTAAAACAACCATTAATCTGCTCATAATTCTGTAGATCAGCACTTTTGGCTGGGCTCCGCAGAGCGATTCTGCTGATCTCACTTGGGATCACTCATGTTTCCAGTCAGTCAGATAGTTCAGCTGGGTTTGGATAACCCAGAATGGCCCCACTTTTACGTCTGGCATTTGGTACTGGCTGTTGGTTGGGGCATCTCTTTTCTCCTCCACATGACCTTTCATCCTCCAATAGTCTAAACTCTGCATATAATGATGGAAACATACCCAGAGGGCAAAAGCAGAAGTTGCGTTACCTCTTGAGTCCTGACTTTCCAAACTTACACTGTGTTCTTTCACCACATCCTCTTGTCATAGCGAGTCAGTGGGCCAGCCCAGATTCAAAGAATGGAGAGATAGATGGCCTAATGATGAGGAGCTCTGGATAGGGAATTGTATGAGCTTGGACTTGTAAGTTGTCATTCTAATCTCCTTTTTTCCACCTGGTTACTCATCTGTGTAAATGAGCTGTCAAGGAGATAGGTGTGCTGCAGTGTTTTTGCCACTTTTGACCATAGTATTTATAAACAATGTTAATTAAAAAAAAAAAAGTGGCCAAAATTTAATGAGAAAATAGGAAAACACTAGGATAATTTAAGTACCAGAGATAGAAATGACTAGTCACTTAGAACAAGAAATATAGTGAACATATGAATTATTTTATTAATTTGCCACCAAGCAAGTGATTTAGTTCTAAGAAGAGGTAAGGAACCAATTTTTCCAGTATACCCACAACATGACTGGCACTGGGCTTATGATATAACTAATTTAAATTCATGTCTTTTTAACTCCAAAGCAAATACTAAATTTTCTCATTTGGCTTCCCAACATAAAGTACTTCTTTATCATAAAAATGTAAAATTAATGAGTTAAGTTTTAGTAAAGGGTACATTAATATATTAATGCCTCTGTTGTATGTTACCATCTTGTAGTAATTAAATCTGGTGATTTAATGAAGCAAGACCTATTGCCATGTATTTTTTTTTTTTTTTTTTTTAAAGATTTTATTCATTTATTTGAGAGACAGAATGAGAGAGAGAGCACATGAGAGGGGGGAGGGTCAGAGGGAGAAGCAGACTCCCTGCTGAGCAGGGAGCCCGATGTGGGACTCGATCCTGGGACTCCAGGATCATGACCTGAGCCGAAGGCAGTCGCTCAACCAACTGAGCCACCCAGGCGCCCGCCATGTATTTTTAAGTCCACAATTGTGTGTCTTAACAAAGTGAAGAATTTTATTAAAGATACTGAATACCTTTTGTATGATATAGCTCTGACAATATTGCTCTCTTACAATTTTATATTCTAGTCATAGAAAGAAATAATACTAAAAACTAGTAAAGAAATTGCTTTTTCATCCCTTGGAAGTTTATAAGTTATATTTGTCCAACTTAGGAAACGCTATAGAAATGAAGGGAGTCCTAGCCCTCGTCAGTCACCTAAGCGCCGGCGAGAACATTCTCCTGACAGTGATGCGTACAACAGCGGAGATGATAAAAGTAAGCAGAATATTTTCTGTTTCTATGTCCACGTCCCTTTATAGCCATGAGACCATTCTTTGGCATTAGTAGAAAATGATGAAGTAAGATTTAAAATTTTTCTTACTCTGCTGCCTCTGAATATCTCATGTGACTAAAGTATATGCTAGAAATACAGTTACTTTATCGTACTGGCACTGTCATTTCCTACTCTTTGTAATAAAGCCATGTCTTGAGTAAAATTATTGCCATTTTTAAAGTTTTAAAATGAAAAGTGAGAGGTTAGGTTATTATTTTTTCTGTGTAACATGCAATGTTGTTTACCTGGTGAAAGTGTGATTACTTTCATCTTTTTGTATAGATGAAAAACATAGACTCTTGAGCCAGGTTGTACGACCTCAAGAGTCTCGTTCTCTCAGTCCGTCACACCTTACAGAAGACAGGCAGGGTAGATGGAAAGAGGAAGATCGTAAACTAGAAAGAAAAGAGAGTTCAAGGCGGTATGAAGAGCAAGAGCTCAAAGAGAAAGTTTCTTCTATAGATAAGCAGAGAGAACAGACAGAAATCATGGAAAGCTCAAGAACTCGTGCACAAGACATGATAGGACACCACCCGTCTGATGATCGAGACACATCTGATCGAGCTCATGATGAGAACAAGAAAAAAGCAAAAATTCAAAAGAAACCAATGAAGAAAAAGAAAGAGGATGATGTTGGGATAGAGAGGGGTAACACAGAGACAGCATCTGAAGATGGTCAAGTATTTTCACCAAAAAAAGGACAGAAGAAGAAAAGTATTGAAAAAAAACGTAAAAAATCCAAAGGCGATTCTGATATTTCTGATGAAGAAGCAGCCCTGCAGAGTAAGAAGAAGCGAGGCCCACGGACTCCCCCAATAACAACCAAAGAGGAGCTGGTTGAAATTTCCAACAGTAAGGATGGCAGTCTAGAGGATTCTCAGAAAAAAGAAGATACGGCGTTCAGTGACTGGTCTGATGAGGATGTGCCTGAGCGGGCGGAGGGGGCAGAACCGGAGCACGCCGCCACGGCTGCTACTCCTGCGAGGACTCCTTCTCCGTCTTCTCTTCCTCCTCCTCCTCCTCCTGCGGCCACTGCTGCCAGTACCACTGGCCCGGCTCCTCTCGCCACGTCCGCTGCCGCCAGCTTCACATCGACCACCGCCATTGCCTCCTCTGCCACCCCCACTGGTACCGCCAACGAAGACTCGCATAGAAAGTGCCATAGAGCACGAGCGGAAAAAGTAGAGGCACCTCACGTTACTATAGAAGACGCACCGCATCGCAAGCCAGTGGATCAAAAGAGGAGTAGCAGCCTTGGGAGCAATCGGAGTAATCGTAGTCATACGTCGGGTCGTCTCCGTTCCCCATCCAATGATTCTGCCCATCGAAGTGGAGATGACCAGAGTGGTCGAAAGAGAGTACTGCATAGTGGCTCAAGAGATAGAGAGAAAACAAAAAGTCTGGAAATCACAGGAGAGAGAAAATCTAGGATTGATCAGTTAAAGCGTGGAGAACCCAGTCGAAGTACTTCTTCAGGTAATAAAATTGAATTATAATCTAACCAAGTGTTTCCTGTCTTATCATATTTTATACAGTTTTATATTTTATACAAATTATAAAGTAAATGCTGTGTTGGTTATGATATACACTGCCTTAAAGTTTAAGGAGCTTAAAAGCTTAACCATGCCACCAAAATGTTACCATTAATACCAACCTTATAATGGAGAGACTGAGTGACGTCCATCAGTTTAATATCAGGATGTTAGTGTATCTTGGTGGAAGGGCTTATGTATTCAAATCCCTTATTGATGCCTAAAATTTGTAACCTTCCTGCTCTTCTTCCTGCAGCCAGTGCTTGTTCTTTTGACCACAGAAAATAAGGTAGGGCATAGGAAGAGATCAGATAATGAAGTGATCAGTTCTGTTAACGCTTACCATTTTATATATGTATTTCTTGGAAGATATTTTGTGGTTATAGTGGAAATAAACATGTTTCCATGTCTTTTACCTATTTTTTTTTTTTTAAGATTTTTTGTTTATTTATTTGACAGAGAGAGAGAGACACAGCGAGAGAGGGAACACAAGCAGGGGGAGTGGGAGAGGGAGAAGCAGGCTTCCCGCAGAGCGGGAAGCCCGACACGGGGCTTGATCCCAGGACCCAGGGATCATGACCTGAGCCGAAGGCAGATGCTTAACGACTGAGCCACCCAGGCGCCCCGTCTTTTACCTATTTTAATTAGCACTTTAATGGAGAGAGATCAATTTTTCCTTAAAATGAGTTCCTTGAATAATTGGGAATATAGAAATATCAAATTGTAAGCTTTAAAGGACCCTAAGATGAAACTTTTTCTTTCTTTTTCTTTCTTCCCACTGAAGTATAGTTGACACACAATGTTACATTAATTTGAGGTGTTGTATAGCACAGTGATTTGACTTAAGCAGTGCTTGCCACATGCATAGCAACAGTGAAGCATTTTTTATCTTCTCATGTGTTAACTCTTTGTTTTAGATCGCCAGGACTCAAGGAGCCATAGTTCGAGAAGAAGTTCTCCCGAATCGGATCGACAGGTCCATTCAAGATCCGGGTCGTTCGATAGCAGAGATAGGCTTCAAGAACGTGATCGATATGAGCATGATAGAGAGCGGGACAGAGAGAGGAGAGATACAAGACAGAGAGAATGGGACCGAGATGCCGATAAAGATTGGCCACGGAACAGGGACCGAGATAGATTGCGGGAACGAGAGAGAGAACGAGACAAAAGGAGAGATTTGGACAGGGAAAGAGAGAGACTAATTCCTGATTCTATGGAAAGGGACAGGGACAGAGAAAGAGACAGAACTTTTGAGAGTTCTTCTCAAATAGAGTCTGTTAAACGCAGTGAAGCAAAACTGGAAAGTGAACATGAAAGAGACCTAGAAGGCACTTCCCGAGACTCTCTTGCTTCGGATAAAGAAAAAATGGATAAAGATCTAGGATCTGTGCAGGGATTTGAAGATCTAAACAAAGCTGAGAGAACTGAGAGTGTGGAAGGTGAGTGCCACACATTTTTGTCTGTTACCCTGCTCCATTCCTTTCAGATTATATAGGAAACAAAATATTCTCTGAAGGCACTATGCTCCAGCCATCTGTGTACCCTCTCTTCCCATTGCCTGGTAGATGTTTGCCCTATTATCTGCATTTATGTTTAGACATATATTTGTACAATGAAGTCATTAAAGTTGGTCACCTTAGAAGCGAATTGGTGGAGGCCTAAGGACATTATTATAGAATTTAATAGAATAGAAAATTATAGGATGACTAGAAACATCTCATAGATTATTATATTTTATTTGCTGCAAATTTATACCTGTAAAGCATAGGGTTGCATTTTGATAACTAGTGTTGTAAACTCGCTAAAGTGTGTGGATAACTGCTGATTAGAAATCTTAAACATACTCTGTAGTTTTAGGATAATTTTAAGTTCACAGCTAACTCACCAGGTGACAAAGCTTAGCCTACGTGGTTGAGAAAAACTGGTAAGATAAATAAACTGTATGCTAGTGGTGCCAACAAAATATTTTTAAATTATATTACAACATTCTTTTAAAATTGTGTTGGGATAGGAAAGATGAATTGGGAGGTAGGGAGAGGATTAATGGCACTTTTACATTTTTACCTCCCTGCTGTAAACAGCTTCGTATCATGAGCTAAATGTTATGAACTAAGATTTAAGTTTCAAATAAATGTTATTAATAAGCTTGCAAGTCGTTTAAGTTAATGAGTTTATTGAAGTTAGTAAATTTGGATTTACTTGAAGTTTTATTATAAAAGATTAATGCACACAAGCAACATTAGTAAGTTAGTGGTACCTTTTGTTACATTTTAATTGTAATCTTATAACTTGTTTCGATATTGCTGTTCATACTGTGTTCTTGCCATTAAAATTAAATTTAATTCAGTTTTATTTTTTTCTTTTTGAATTGTCAAGTATTTTGAATAATTAAGAAACATAGTTTTCTAAGGAAAAAAATATTTTTCAGGTATTTTTAGTGTTTCCTCTTTGGTTTCACTTAGATGTCCCTTAGACGTGCTCTTTGACATGAAATTAATCTTTCCAAAGCAGGAGATGACGAATCCAAGCTAGATGATGCACATTCATTAGGATCTGGTGCTGGAGAAGGATATGAGCCGATCAGTGATGATGAACTAGATGAAATTCTAGCAGGTGATGCTGAAAAGAGGGAAGACCAACAGGATGAGGAGAAGATGCCAGGTAATCATTTACAAGGGTGGTTGAACATAAAAATTATCTGATTTATGGTATTAAGGTATTTTTTGTTCACTTTCATGCTGTGCGAATTAATGAAAAGCAATTAGAATTTTTCCCTTTATGTTTAAGACTGAAAGGCCAATAAAATGAAAATTATAGTCTATATGTTCTGCTCATTTTTAAGTAGACAGTGCCCATAAATTGGAAAGAGTCCCATTTAAAGTAGCCAAATTCTAAGATTTCCATTCTGCAGGTTAAGATGCATATTCTGTGACCTGGAATCTAACCAAATACTGATTGCCTGGCAGTGTTCTAGATGGTAGATATATGGTACAGAGCTTCAAAATTGTGGTGCCACAAGCCAGCTTTTGAAACAATCATTCAAAAATTTAGAATCGTTGAAATTATATTTAAACAGTACCTATATACTTCTATCAATTTTCTGAACTCAGGAATTATTTTCCCTTATAGTATACTTTATGCGTTGCCAGAGCTTATTCTAGTGACTGCACCATGAAGCAACACCCATTGATGTTCCTGTTGAGTCATCCCAGTTAGTCTGATTGTTATAACCTTTTTTTTTTAAATCATTGTGAGGGTCTTTGCTTTGTCTGGGTATGTAAAATATTAAACTTTTATTTTGACTTAATTTTTTATATATATCACAATTTTTTCTACTAATGTAAAAGGTATGTATGATTATCTTTTTTATGATATGCCATTAGGTACTTCTAAATAGAATATTACTTTGTTAATTTTTTCAATTGTTCCTTGTCAGTGGATGGATTATTTGTTCTCCGTATTAATAGCCACTGCCTGAGTTACTTATAGGAATGCGTTTGGGTTTTTGAGTGCTTGCCTGTTTTCTTTTGGTGAGGTTTTTTATTGTAAAGGTCCTTAGATTCTAAGTATTAGTCTCTATAGGAAAGCTTTCGTTTTAAGAATAGGACATTTTTGATTCAAAGGACTTGTTATTTAATGCTGTCTGTGTTTTGCAATTTCTGTTTCTCTAAAGATAACAACAATGCTATTTCTTGGTGTAAAAAAAAAAAAAAAAATCCTGTTCTTAACTTTTTACAGATCCATTAGATGTGATAGATGTGGATTGGTCTGGTCTTATGCCAAAGCATCCAAAAGAACCACGAGAGCCTGGGGCTGCACTGTTAAAATTCACACCTGGAGCTGTTATGCTCAGAGTTGGGATTTCTAAAAAGTTGGCAGGTTCTGAACTCTTTACCAAAGTCAAAGAAACATGTCAGAGACTTTTAGAAAAACCCAAAGGTAATTGCATTCTACTTTGTGCAGTGTCTGCTATAACTTAATTAAGTGCCTTTGCAAAGGGTGCTGTTCTGTTCTCATGCAGCACTTACCATATAAGAACTGGGTTTTTGTTTTTGTTTTGAGGACTCACTTAGGTTCTTTATTTAAATCTTCTTTGAAATTTTAGAAAGGAATTTTGACCATGAAAATTAAAACCCACAGAAAAGTTACAAAAATAGCACAAATGAGCTTTCTTACCGTAATTACTTTTTAACAGGTAGGTTCAAATGTCAGAGCCCTCAGTGGTGTTCCCAAAACTAAACAAAGCAGAGCCTGGAAGAGTGAACTAGATATTTTTCATATCTAAGTAAACTGGGTATCTTGGCAACCCTTTCCCCTGGAAAATGCAGAGTTCTAACCAAATGCAAATGTGTAGGTTGAGCCTTTAACGAAGGGATAAAAACTTAGAACTTGGTGTCTAGACCAGATGGTCTGGATTCCTCAACAGGCCCACCACTTATTAGCTATTATTTAATCTCTATGTGTTAGTGTCACCACTTGTAAGCTGGGAATAAAACCATCAAATTCATAAGATCGTTAGGAGGAGCAAATGAGGTATTATAAGTAAAATACTTAAAACAATTCCTGACATTTAATGGCACTCAATAAATACTGACTGCTACTATTTCGTTTGAAAATATTTTATCACATTGATTTGAGACCTTATGGCAACAACTTTTCACTATTCTACAGTTTTTTTTCTATTTTATCTGGTTCCTACCTTACTAATACTTTATTAATGGGAGGGGGATGACTGAATAGTAAAAAGGAAAGGAGATAAAACATTAAAGCAACATTTAATTTTATATCATGTTTGTGAGAGTAAAAAAAGTTTAGGTAAAAAAAGCTTTTTACTAATACAAAATTGAAAAAAATTGTTTTGTTTCAGGGTTTTTTTTTTTTTTTGACTGTTAGCATAAGCAATAAAACTCTTTGTTTGACATGTCCCAATGAACATAGAATGTATGTACATGTAACAAATTATAACTGTGAATGTATATTAACTTGACAAATGACCAAACTCTTGGATTCCTGCCCCACTCTTTTTACCGTGTTTGGTTGGCTCTGTGACCTTAAGCAAATAACTCCTGTGGGTATAAAATGATGGAACAAAACCCCTAAGGTCTTACCCACCTCTGAAGCTATTTGCTCCTATGACTTTGCTAACTGTAGAAATGCAGTTTGGCCCTAACTTAATGACATACATTGTAAAAGGGAGTTAATTGTTGCTTACCAATCAGATCTCTCCTACTTTTTGCTGTGATAGCTTTATTAGAGAAAGAGAGAACTGATACATGATGCTCAATATAAGTTTCCTAAGGAATGGGACTTCGTCTACTGTTGTATCCATTGTCTAATGATCTTAGACATTCTTACTAATTATGCTAGTGCCTAGAAGAGTACCTGGCACACAGTATGTACTCAATAGGTATTTGTAAAATAATTGGTACTGATTTTTTCCTTCCCATTTGGTCTGTTTCAGTGCCCCAGTACTGAAGAAAGTATATCCCTATGCCATATGTAATTTTTTAAAAAAATTCTAAGATTGAAAACCAAAAATTTTACGTGTATACTGAAATTTAAATTGCTTCTGTCTAGGTTTTCTGTGTCTAGTGTGATAGATTTAAAAACAAGTACAGGGGTGCCTGGCTGGCCCATTTGGTAGAGCCTACAGCTCTTGTTCTCAGGGTCATGAGTTCAAGCCCCATGTTGGGTGAAGACTTACTTTTAAAAAAGAAAAGGTACAACTAAAACAGTCTTGAATAATATGTGGTAGTCATTTCAAAACCACGAAGAAACTGGAAGTTTAACCATGTTATACTTTCTAGGGACATGTGCAAGTGTGTGTTTTGTATTCTGTTTTGAAAGCAACTTTGTTATTGTGTATAAAAATGCAACTGATTTCTGGATATTAATTTTGTATCCTGCAACTTTACTGAAATCATTTGTTACCTCTAGGAAAACTGCCTTTGCTGTATCCCCAAGGTATTGGACTATTGTGTTTTTATTTTCATTATCTCCATGTATTTTTTGTTTTCCTCTTTCATTTCTTTGTTGACCCATTGGTTGTTTTTAGTAACATGTTGTTTAGCCTCCACGTGTTTTTTTCCCCTTATAATTTCTAGTTTTATACTGTTGTGGTCTGAAAAGATGCAGGATATGATTTCAGTCCTCTTAAATTTACTGAGACTTGTTTTGTGGCCTATTATGTATATTGCCTATAATTTTCACCATTGTTATGGTAACTTTGATAAAGTATAGACTATGTGGAATATTGAAGCAGCCAGTAACACTTTCCTATTTTAGGAAAACTTAATGCCTGTTTGTTTTTATTGAAAGATGCAGACAGTCTTTTTGAACATGAATTGGGGGCTCTCAACATGGCTGCATTACTACGAAAGGAAGAGCGAGCAAGTCTTCTTAGTAATCTTGGACCATGTTGTAAAGCGTTATGCTTCAGACGGGATTCAGCAATCCGGAAGCAGCTTGTTAAAAATGAGAAGGTACTGTTGTTTCCTTGAAAAAAAAAAAAAAATGCGAAGTGTATGCATTGTATGAATTATATGAATGGCATTTTTTTTTTTTTCATTTGATTGCTTTAAGGTGAGATTAAGGTCTCATCTGCTTTTATGAGTTCGGTTTCCTAGTCTTGTGAATAGCAATTTGTTATTCAAAATTAGATGCATAAAGAGTTTAAAATTCTCTTTCTGTGAAATATTTTCTTTTGTGAAGAGTTTCTCAAGATAAATTTTTAGTACGTTTCATTATCTAAACAAGATCAGGGAAAAAATTTTCCAGACACAGAGTGATAAGGATATTTATAAGAAGAAATAGTGTTTATGAGAATGTACCAGGTCAGAAGAAAGGGAAATAAATACAAGTGATTATATTTAAGCTTTTACTTGAGAAGAATAAAGGAAATTGAAACATAAGAGAAATAGAAATTTAGATTTGGGAGAGATCTGATCATGAGAAATTGAAAATGTCTTAACTTTTAAAACCAACTCTCTTAGGCTTTTTAAAGATTAGAGAAATATTCATTAGCTTTTTACCTGGGGACATTAAGAAAACAGTGCTAGCAGAAAGTGTACTTCATTAAAGAAAAAGTCATGAAAAAGCAAGGGATGAACTCAACTCCAAAGATTAAAGTGGAAACAGATAGGGCATAGGAGGTTCTTAAAGTCTTCCTTGATTGAAGGCCTTTCTCAGAACTACTTTTGACAGAGTTGCTACAGTCATTCTTCTTTGCACTCCCATTTCATGTACTTTGTATACTACTTAGTTCCCTGCATTCTGTTGCTTAGGTGCCCATTGCTCCTTGCAGCTTTTCTCAGTTGGAAATTTTCCCAAGAGAATTAAACCCCAGGTAGCCCTAATAAGCATGTAGGTAATGAATCACCTTCTCTTTTATGTATCTAGAGTGGTACTGCTTCCATCCTCAGTATCGAATTTGAAAAATAATCCATCACATCATTTTCTGTTGGCTCAAGTAGGGGACTTCATTTGAGAAAGGCTACACATTTCGAAGTCTCACCAGAATCCTGCCCCCTTTTTTATAAAAAATATTTTGTAACGTTCCCTGGTTCCTCTTCTGATATGCCATATGCTTCTCAAAAATTGTGACAACCAAAAATACCCTTGTAAAATTCTCCTTGAGCACTGTTGTCAGAACCTTGTAATCCTTCAGTACAGGGCACAGCCCATTAACTAACACATGACACGTTATAAAAAGTTAGAGTGGCACAGTATAAATGTCTTAAATGATCCATCTAAAGAAAACATTGTGAGCTTTCTGATTGCTCAGGGTTAAAAATATTTGCACAAAAGCTGAAGAGAGAACTGAAGAAAAATTAATTTCAGATGCTAGAGAATCTCATGAAAAATGCTAAGAAAAATAAAAACCTTTAAAATGTATAACTATAAAAGAAAAGTACAGACTAGGACCATTCATTGAGGAAAGTTGTATGACGATAAACTCATATTGGTTGGCATTGTCTTTAAATATAATATGTATTTTAAAAATCATTCTTTACTATATATCAGAAGAGATAGGTAAAGGATATGAAGAGAACACCTAGTTGCTTTAAATGAGTTTAACTCTCATTTGATATTATAGTTTTGAAAGAATGTGTAGAACCTGTAGCAAGCAAAAGGAAAGAAAGAATACCAAAAATAAATTAATAGGAAAACAGAAGTAGTAAAACCCAAAATTTGGTTCTGAAGAGATGAAAAATATTGATAATCCCCTACAAGTCTCACAGATAGTAAAAGGATAATATTGTAAAGAACTCTATGCACGTAAAAGGATAATATTTTTGTAAAGAACTCTATGCACGTAAGTTTGACAATTTAGAAGAAATGGATCAATTGCTCTAAAAGCCACAAGCACCAAAACTTCCTCAAGAAGTAATAGATAATCTGAATAGTCCTGTGTCTGTTTCATTTGGTTTTGTTTTTATTGTTGGAAAAGAATTCTCCACTCTCAGATGGTTTCACTGGCCAAAATCTGTCAAACATTTAAGTTAGAAAAAACACCAGTTCTACCTAATTTCTTCCAGAAAATTGAAGAGACAGGAATACTTCCCACCTCATTGTATGAGGCCAGCAGTACTTGGATATCAAAACTAGATAAAGACATCACAAGAAAACTACAGATCAATATCTCTCATGAACATAGTCATAAAAAAAATCCTCAAAACTTGGAAATCAAATCCAGCAATATATAAAAAAGACTACACCAGGACCAAGAACCATTTATCCTCTGAATGAAAGGCTGTTTTAATATTCTAAAATCATTCAATGTAATCTACACAGTAACAGACCAAAAAGAAAAAAATACCTCATCATATCAATTGGTGCAGAAAAACATTTGATAAAATTCAGCATTCCTTTACAATAAGAATTCTTAGCAAGCTAGAATTAGAGTCTTTTACTTTTTGAAGGGCATCTACAAAAACCTACAGCTAACATATTTAATGGTAAAAGTTTGAAAGATTTCCCAGAGAGATCAGGAACACGGCAAGGATGCCTATTCTCACTACCCCTACTCTGCATTTACTGGAAGTTCTTGCCAGTTCAATAAGAAAAGGAAATAAAAGGCATACAGATTGGAAAGGAAGAAGTAAAACTGTATTTATTCACAGACAACGTGATTGCCTACATAAAAGTTGCAAGGAATTTATCAGAAATGCTTAGATTTTATAAGTTTAACAAGGCCACAGGCTACAAAGCAGGCAAAAAGCAATTGTATTTCCTTATACTGATAGTGTATAGAAGTACCTGGGAATATGAAATGAAGGGGAAAAATTTTACCATGGCTCCCCCCAAAAAAGTACTTAGGTATAAATCTAACAAAACATGTACAGGCTCTGTGTGCCAAGAACTATAAAACACTGATTTAAAAAAAAAATCAAAGATAACCTAAATAATGGAGAGATACATCGTGTTCATGGATTGAAAGACTCAATATAGTTAAGATTAGGATTCTCCCCAAATGGATCTACAGATTTAACACAGTGCGGCAAAATCCCAGGAGGTGTTTTTGTTTTGTAGATACAAACTGATTCTAAAGTCTACGTGGTAAGTCAAAAGCAACAAGAATACACAAAATTTTTTAAAAAGATGAAGTTGAAGGACTCAGAGTACCCAATTCCAAGACTTACTATAAAGCCACAATACTCAAGATAATGTGGTACTGGCGCCAGGGATGAGACACTTAGATCGATGGAACAGAGTCCAGAAATAAACCCACACAAATATGACTAGTCAGCTGGGGGGGGGGGGGATTTAAAAATGGGGTGTGTTTAAAGTTTTTATTTTGAGATACTTCATCAAAATTTTAAACTTCTGTGAAAGAGACGGAGAATGAAAAGACATATACTGGAAGAAAATATTTGGAATCACTTTTTGGAAAAAGGACTTAGGTACTTAGAATATATAAAGAACTCTCAAAAATTAACAGAAAACAGGCAATCCAGTGTTTTTTAAATGGGCAAGACTTGAATGGACAGTTCACCAAAGAGGATAAATGGATATATATGGATAAGCACAAGAAAAGATGTTTGACAATATTAACCACTAGAGAATGCGGATTAAAACTTAGTTAGATACCATTGTGAATCTATTTTAATAGCTAAAAACCAAACAACAAAAAACCCCATGGTGAGGATGCAGAGCTTGAAACTGCCAGTGTTGCTGGTGAGAATGCAGAACGCTGTAGCCACTTTGGAAAAACGGTTTGGTTGTTTCTTGTAAAGTTAGATATGACCCAGTAATCCCATTGCTAGGTATTTACCTTAGAAGAATGAAAACTTATGTTCATATAAAAACCTGTCCACAAAAGCTTAGCTCAGGTCTTTTCATAATTTCCAACAACTGAAAACCACCCCAGTGTTCTATACATAGCTAACTGGTAAACTGGGGCATATCCATATAACGGATTACTAATTTTAATAAAAAATAACCAAACTGTCAGTACTGTTAACGACATGGATTAATCTCAGGAGTATGTGTCAGAAATCATACAGTATATAATCCCATTTATTTGATGTTCTGGAAAAGGCAAAAACGATTAGAGAGACCCTATCATTGGTTGTCAGGGGTTAGAGTTGGGCAGAGGGTGTGAACACAAAAAGGGACAGCAAAGGGAGTTTTCTGAATGATGAAACTTTATTCTGATTGTGGTCATGGTTACGTGAATTAATACATAAGTCTAAACTCACAGAACTACACGTAAAAAGTCAATTTACTGTATCACAACATATTTTTTAGTGTAGATGTGATCAAAGAACCACTGTTCCTTTAAGGATCCTAGAAAGAAGAGAAATGGCAGAAGGCTCGATAGTCAAAACTCACCTTATTTCATTTATGAACATAGTTGGAGAACATTTAACAAAATTTTAGGACAACAGCTTCCAAAAATGCTAATGTAGCTTTAAGTTAGAAAAATAGAGATACACATTTTAGCAGAAGGGAGGTAGTAGTTTCTCCTTACACTGCAGTGATCAGCTGTCTTCTAGAGAATTTGTTCACTTCTAGAGCCCGCATTTTATGGGATAGTAACAGACCAGAAAGGAGTGTGGAGTGTTCGGTGCTTCTCTTCAGAGGACTGAAAGGTTGTCATGGAAGAGTAAGATTGAATTAGTGTGCAGCTCTAAAGAAGAGATTTTATTTCAACGTGTTCAAGAATGTGCAGTGATTGTTGTTTGCTTTGTCATTGGAAATAAAATCTAGTTGATTACCTGTCAGGGATGGCTGAAGATTCCTACTTTAAGCAAGAGGTCCCCTTTTAAAGATTGCTTTCTTTTCTAAGATTCCTTGAATCTGAACACATTTCTTAATTTTGCTTTTAAATATCCATCCCAAATTAATTTTTCTTGCAGCTTTGTTATTTTTGTTAGAGGTTAACCTGCCTGTCTTTCCTACTGTTAACTAATAACATACATCTTTTAAAATTTGTTTTTGTTTTCTTCAAATTAGGGCACTGTAAAACAAGCTTACACGAATGCTCCAGTGGTAGACAATGACTTGCTGCGATTGAGTCTTCGGCTATTTAAAAAGAAGACTACTTGTCATGCCCCAGGACACGAGAAGGCTGACGATAATAAACTCCCACAGCCCAGCGTCCAGCAGGAACTGTGTGTGTCTTAGGACTGAATTCCAGTGACATTTCTGGGACTGTGTTCCTTCAGGATTGCATATTCTTTTTCAGAGTTCTTTGGTTTGACAAACATTCAGGACAAAGGCAGAAAAGATTTACCAGCCGTGGTAAAAGGGTGAAGAACAACTTGGATCTAAAGTTTAATGACACTAGTTTTGGCTTAATTAAGATTTTACATAAATTTTTACACAGTACTTGATACTCCTGCGAAATAATGTGAAAACATCTAGATTTAGCAGTTTATTCTGTACCTTTTGTTAAAACTGAAGATTTTGGAAAAATGGTTGCCACTGCTCTTGCAGCCTCTGAATATTTTTTATGAAATGGAGCTACTGACTTATGTTTTGGATCATCCCTACAGAAACTGATTTTATTCAGAATCAGTGTGTTCACAGAATGAATGCACACACTGTAATTTTGTGCTGTACAGAACTCTTGAAAGCGGATGCTTGGTCCCACATGCTGTGTTTGTGGGCAGACCTCCAGCAGGGGAGAGCCAAAGTACTTTTTTCCTCTAAAAAAATTCTAAAAAAAATTACTAATGGTTTTTTTTTAAATATATGTGCATTGTTACAATGTATATTGGACGTGTTTGGATTCTCAATGGTTTTGTTTGTTATCAAAGACTGTCTACTGTTTTTATTTTTAATAAATGTACCTTTCCTTTCCTTGTTCTAGATTCACTTTGCTCTTCATTGATCTTATTCCTGATGTTCTGAAACATTCGTCATCAATGCTACGTTTCATACTTCACATATTTTACTGCTCAATAATGCAACAGGAGTTGAGGAATATACTTAAAATACAGCTCAGTAATACTTGAAGCGAACCAGGAGTTAGCAAACCTTTGTTATCTGAGTTTTAAAATCCATTACCATCATATTTTTCAGAGCGTTTATAACCTTTGATTACATTGAACTGTCTAGCCTATAATATGTAGAATGACTTAATTTTTTAAAATTACAATATTTGTTTTATTCTGTGTGTATATATGTAACTCATGAAGTGGACTCTTAGAAGGATTTGAAAAGGAATCCAAGCTGCAGAATTTGTGGGCAGACAGTGGTAATAATAAAGGAAACCAATCAAAATTAAAATTTTTTTCATTGGCTCTCACAGGTTTTTTGTTAAAACTGTAATCCTGCATTACCTGGGTCAGTAGTTTTTGTATCCTCTAAAGGTAACAGTGGTACTGATGTAAAATTTCTGTTCAAGAAACATTCACTGTCTACTTAATTTATATCAGATAATTGACCCAGCAAAGGAAATGGTCTTATTTTCAAATGACTTTGAAAGTGTGTATGAGAAAATGGCAAGTGGGGGAGTGGGGGGGGAATGTAACCAGATTTTCCTGGTATCTGTTTCCTTTTCCAATTGGTAGATATTTTAAATAAAGAAAAAAAATTCTTTAATGACCCTGGAGAATAAATACTTTAAAAAATGACTTCCTTAGTAGATATTTGCTGTAGCGCAAGCATCTAAAGTCCTAGAACTTCTAATCCTATTTCCCAGAATTGTAGAACAAAAATAAATGGTTTTCCTCTTTTGTCCACTGACTTTAGGAATGTTTCACAAGTTATTCATTTACAGAATGAAAACTATGTACTTAAATTTGCCCTGTAATCAAGTTTGTTGCCTTTTCAGGTTTGAATGTCTTTGTTACGTTATAGAAGAAAATTTCAGAGCTATTCCTCTGAACATTGAGTCACAGTATTCAGAGCTTGACGTTCCCGCTGGGAACGTACTGTTAGGTCTCAATTTTTTTTTTTTTTAATCCAAACATTCTATGTATTGCTAATCATACCCTTAAAGTTCTTTAAAGCAAATCTTACTGAGTTTCCATAAAAGTTCTTGGACCATAATTAAAGTCTCAATGAAACCAATATTCCTGAAAACATGTGCTAGTCTATAAATTATTTGATAGTACAGTTGAAGGCGTGTTGCCTCATAACTGATGGCTCAGGTTTGTCCATTTCCCATAACTGCAAAACTGGACCTCAGCTGCTTGGTAATAAAGAGTTGGCAAGAGTAGGTCTGCAGTCCAAAATAAATGAGCGTTAACATAGACTACTGAGTCACTTGGATTTGTTTGGCAGCTATCCTCACCATTTCGTAGAGGGTTGTATTAACTGACAATAGATAACTTTTTCACAAAAATTTTGTAACTATACCCTACTCGTAACTTAATATGCTGAAAAATCTAACATGTCACTTCTCTTCATTCTGTTCTGTAAATGCATGTTATCTTCCTCATCCTACCCCATGACTACATTAGGATTTTATGACTTATCTTTATTAACTTGAAATTTTGTGCCATTGGCAGAATATCCCACATTATTTGTTACTCTCCAGTGGGTAAAGATTAGGGTATATGTTATCCTTGTGGTGAGTGATGCTTTTGAGTCCTGGAAAGAAGGGCCAGCAGCTGAACCTCCACTTATTATTTTAAAGAGTGTGTGGTTTCCACCTCAAGGTATTAATAAAAGGCAGATCCTGAACTCAACCTCCTCCCACAGACACACCAGATCTACAGCTGCATACAGAACAATTTTCTCTGGGCGGGGGGGAACCCTAAAAACAAAAATAGCTGAGTGACTCCTACACTGTGGGCAAAAAAGAAAAAATCCACAACGAAGCAAGTAGGAGAGGCTGAAATAAACCCCATCCTCGGTGTGGAGACCCACAATCAGGAGGGAACTCACAACCCTGAGCCTTTCCCTGAGGAGTGAAGAATTTGAACCCCATATCCTGCGCCTGACTCTTAAGAGCTGCACCTGAGAGACAAGCCCCCAAAATGTCTAGCTTTGAAAGGCCATGGGGCTTTCATCCACAAGACCCTCATAGGGCTCAGATGGACTCCCCCCATCCCAGGGCCCACTGTAGAGGCAGTTGTCCGAAAAGTGTCCAGACCTTATGCAAAAGAGCCTTACTTGATTATCTCAAAGCACTAGCCTCATTTAAAACACATCTAGGGGCCTACTGAAAGACCTCCCCAAAACGGAGGCCATTAGGTGCAATCTTTGTGCCATTCCTCTGCCTTTTCCTGGCTCACTGGTATCTCCTAGAAGGAATTTGTACACTCACCTGGCACCCCAACTTTTGTGGCTACTGCTCAGAGGACACCTCTTCCTTGCTTAGCTCTGGTAGCCAGTGGGGCTTATTGTGGGTCCTACAGGATTGTTACAGATCCTATAACCCAAGTTATTCATTGGCTACCTCCCCCAGGGCATAGCAGTGAGGCAGCACCTAGTCTTTCTGTGAAAGTGGCCTATTAGCTTATCTTCATAGCTGTGGCCTAAGGGACAGGCTTCTAACTAAACGCATTTAAGGGCCAACTGTAATCCTTTGCAGGGTTTGGGGGAACGCTGTGTTAATAAGGCTCTTCCACTGCCGCACTCCAGACTAATGGTATCTCCCAGAGAGGAGCTTGTACATATGTCTGGTGCCCTGGTTTTTGTAGTGTGACCCAGGGAAGCCCCTTGATTCCCTGGCTCAGATGGCTGGTGGGACTTGGATTCCTGGGCCCACTGCCATCCAGTCAGTACAGTGGGAGTAGATAAAAATCCTCATCTCCCAGTCTTCTCCAGAAGGAGGTATATTTACATATTTTAAGAGCTGCTGCCTGAGGGTCTGGTTCCCAATCAGCCTAAATCTAAGTGCTGCTAAGATCCTCCCATTTGGGACACTGACACGGTCAGCTACTGGGAACCACTGAAAACAAAGTAGACTGCTTGGAAAGTCACAAAGGTTTGAGAGACAACTGATCTAGAGCAGGGTTGAACAGTAGGTTTCATCAGCACAAGACCAGTCCTTCAAGATTGGGAGAAGTAACTTTTACAGAGAGTCAAGGAAAATGAAGCAACAGAAGAATATGTTCCCAATGAAAGAACAAGTAAACCCTCAGGAAGAGAACTTAAGGAAATGGAGGTAAGTGATTCCCTCTGATAGAGTTCAAAATAATGGCCATACAGAGACTGAGCTCAGGAGAAGAACGGACAAAAAATTAAAAATTTCAACAAGGAGATAGAAAATGTAAGAAAGTAGCAAACAGAAGTCACAGAGCTGAAGAATACAATAACTGAACTAAAAAATACAATAAAGGGGTTCAACAGCAGTCTAGATGGAGAAGAAAGGATCAAAGGGCAGTAAAACTCACCCAAGAGCAGCAAAAAGAAAAAAGAATGAAAAAGAGTTAAGATAGCTTTAGGGACTTATGGAATGACATCAACCAAACCAAGAATCATTATAGAGGTCCCAGAGAAGAGAGAAAGGGGCAGAAAAATTTTTGACAAAATAATGGCTGAAAATTTCCCTAACCTGGGGAAGGAAACAGACATCCAGATTCAGAAATCCCAGAGAGTTCCAAAAAGGAATCCAAAGAGAGCCACACTGAGACACATTATAATTAAAGTGCCAAACGTTAAAGACAAGGAAAGATTCTTAGAAGAAGAAAAACATGTATAAGAAATCCACATAAGTCAGCAGATTTTTCAGCAGGAATTTTGCAGGCCAGAAGGGATTGGCACAATGTATTCAAAGTAATGAAAGGAAAAAAAAAAAAAAAAAAAAGCAACTATTAACCAAGAATACCCAAGGGGGGGTTCTGGCCCAAGATGGTGCCATAAGAAGACCCTGAACTCACCTATTTATTACACTTATTTATAGAACAACTACTCTTGAAGACCAGAGGGCCAACTGAACAGCTTCTGCACAACACAAGAGAGAATGGCGAACGAGGACAGCAAGAGGGATAGGGATGTGGTAATGAAGGGAACCCCTACCCCGAATGCTACAAACTGCAGTGGGGAGGGAAAGTACTGAGGGATGGAGAACAGATTCCTCTGTCCTTGGGCAAGAAAAAAGCCATGGTCAGGCGCCTGGGTGGCTCAGATGGTTAAGCTCCTGCCTTTGGCTCAGGTCATGCTATCCAGGTCCTGGGATTGAGTCCCGCGTGGAGCTCCCAGCTCAGCGGAGAGTCGGCTTCTCCCTCTCTCTGCCTCTGCTTTTCCCCCTGCTTGTTCTCTCTCTTTCTCTCAAATAAATAAATCTTAGAAAAAGAAGAGAAAAGAAAAAAGAAAAAAGCCATGGTTTAAAAGAGCAGTTAGCATATAAAAGAGCCAGCCCTAGAACCCCACCAAATAGGGAGCTGCTAGAAATCTCTCTGAGTGGGAGTCACTGACAGACACAATCTATGCTCTCCTTTCACCTTGAAAGCACAGACGAGTGTACGGTCCAGGCACCCTAAACAGCCTGCCTCCTCAGGGAGCCCTAGGCCCTTAGCTCACACCAGCCTCAGCCATCCCAAGGCAGCCACATGGTGGCGCACACTGGGACACCCCTGGTTAGTGCTCACTATAGCTCCAGTCTTTGTGCCAAGGTGACACAGGTGCAAAGCATCCTGAAATACTCCAGGCCCACACCACTTCACTTTCAGTAGCTTGCTAGGGCACCTCCAGTGCAGAGTGCTCCAGAACCTCCCAACTGACCTCTGTTTTAGAACCAGCTGCCCTACCAGGGTGCCCCCTGCACAGAGTGCCCTGGGAACCCCTCAATCATGCCTGCATCAGTTCCAGCCACCCTGCAAGAGCACCCACTACATGGAGTGCCCTGGAATACTCCCACCTGCACCAGCCTCTGCTCCAGTCAAATGGCCAGGGCACTCCCTGACTGAGTACTCCAGGACACTTCAGTTTGCACCAAATTCAGCTTCAGCTGTACTGCCAGGTTACCCTCACTATGGAGAGTCCCAGGACATACTGGCTTGCAAACATTTCAGCTTCAGCTGTCCTGCCAGGGCACATTTTGTATGGAGAGCCCAGGGACCACAGAGGCTTGCACCCACTTTAGCTTCAGCTGTCCTGACAGGGCACCCACTGCATGAAGAGCCCTGGGACCCCCAATCCACAACACCCACAGCTCTATCCAGCACAAGTCACCAAGCACAGTCTACATAGAGGATGCCCATACACAAAACCATTCCTTCAAGTTTAGGGGAAGTAGCTGTTCTACCTAATCCATAGAAAAACACAGAAAGTCAAGCAAAATGGGGAGATGGAAGAATATGCTCCAAAAGAATGAACAAAAATGAAAGGAAACAAAGATAATTAACATGCCTAATAAAGAATTTAAAGTAATGATCATAAAGATGCTCATCAAAGCTAGAGAGAGGAGTAGAAAAAACTCAGACTTTTGATAAAAAGATAGAAAATATAAAAAGCAACCAATCAGGATTGAAGAATACAATAACTGAAATGAAAAATACACTAGAGGGAATCAACAGATTAGCAGATGCAGAAGAATATATCAGTGATCTGAAAGACAGGGTAATGGAAACACTACAGCTGAACAGCAAAAAGAAAAAAGAATTTTAAAAGTGAGGATAGGCTAAGGCATCTCTTGGAGAACATCAAGCAAACATTCACATTTATAGGGGTCCCAGAAGAATAAGAGAGAGAAAGGGGCAGAAAATGTATTTAAAGAAATAATAGCTAAAAACTTTCCTAACCTAGGGAAGGAAATAGATATTCAGATTCAAGATGTACAGAGTTCCAAACAAGATAAACTCAAGGAGGTCCATACCACAACACATAATTAAAATGTCAAAAGTTAGAGCATTTTAAAAGCAGCAAGAGAGAAACAAAAAGTTATGTATAAGGGAAACCCTATAAGGCTATTAGCTGATTTTTCAGCAGAAACTTAGCAGGGAGTGGCATGATATATTCAAAGTGATGAAAGGAAAAAACCTACAAGCAAAAATATATGGCAAGGTTAGCATTCAGATTTGAGGGAGAGAGAAGAATTTTCCATACAAACAAAAGATAAAGGAGTTAATCACCACTATACCAGGCTTACAAGAAATGTTAAAGGGACTTAGGTGGAAAAGAAATGACCATAATTAGACATAAAAAAAATTATGAATAAATGGATGTAAAATAGGACAGCATACACATAAAATGTGGAGGAGAGAATTAAAAAAAAAAGGTTTTTTTAGAATGTGTTTGAACTTAAATGACCATCAAATTAATATAGGCTGCTGTATACTTAGGATGTTATATATGAACCTCATGGTAACCACAAACCCAAAACCTGTAATAGATACACAAAAATATTAAAGAGAAAGAAAACCACACATAACAATGCCAAGAACCATCAATCACAAAGAGCAAGAGAAGAAAAACAGAAATGGAGAAAAACTACAAAAACAACCAGAAAACAAATAACAAAATGGCAATAAGTACATAACCATCAATTATTTCTTTAAATGTAAATGGCCTAAATGCTCCAATTAAAAGATATAGGATGGAGGTGCCTGGGTGGCTCAGTCAGTTAAGCATCCAACTCTTGATCTCAGCTCAGGTCTTGATCTCAGGGTTGTGAGTTCAAGCCCCATATTGGGCTCCATGCTGGGTGTGGAGCTACTTTAACAAAAAACAAACAAACACCAAACCAAACCAAACCACACCACAACAAAAAAGCATGTAGGGTGGAGGAATAGACTAAAAAAAAAAAAAGTTTATATGTTGCCTACAAGAGACTCACCTCAGACCTAAAGACACATACAGACTGAGAGTGAAAGGAAGGAAAAGCATTTACCATGCAAATGGACGTGGGGGGCGGGGGGAAAACCAAGGTAGCAATACTTATATCAGAAAAAATATACCTTAAAAGAAAGACTGTGGTAGGAGACAAAGAATGGCATTACACAATGATAAAGGGGTCAATCCAACAAGAAGATATAACAATTGTAAATATCTATGCACCTAAAAACATAAAGCAAATATTAACAGAGATAAAGAGGGAACTTGATGATAATAAAATAATAGTAAAGGACTTGAACACCCCACTTATATCAATGAATAGATCATCCAGGCAGATTATCAATAAGGAAACAGTATTTTTGAATGAAACATTAGAGCAGGTGGACATAACAGATATATAAAAGAACATTCCATCCAAAAACAACAGAATATACATTCTTTTCAATTGCACATGGAACATTTTCCAGAATAGATCACATGTAAAACATGCCTCAATAATTTTAAGAAGATTAAGATACCATGCACAATGGTATGAAACTAGAAATCAATCACAGGGAGAAAAACTGAAAAAACACAAACATGGAGTCTAAACATCATGATAACTAAACCACCAATGGATCAATGGCACAATCAAAGAAATTAAAAAATACATGGAGACTAATGAAAATGAAAACATAATGGTCCACAATCTTTGGGATGCAATGAAAGCAGTTCTAAAAGAAAAATATATCACAAAACAAGCCTACCTTAAAAAACAAGAAAAAGCTCAAATAAACAATCTAGCCGTACACCTAAAGGAACTAGAAAAAGAAAACAAAGCCTAAGGTGAGAGAAGGAAGGATAACAAAGATAAGAATAGATATAAATAACAGATATTTTTAAAAATAGAAAAAAATCAATCTAACCAAGAACTGGTTCTTTGAAAAGATAAACAAAATTGACAACCCTTAGCCAGACTCATTAAGAAAAAAGTGAAAGGATCCAAATAAATAAAATCAGAAATGAGAGGAGAAAGAACAACTGACACCACAGAAATACAAAGCATTATAAGAGAATATTGTGAAAAATTACAGGCCAACAAATTGGACAACCTAGAAGAAATGGATAAATTCCTAGAAATATAGTCTTTCAAAATGGAATCAGAAAGAAAAAATCTGAACAGATTAATTACTAGTAACAAAACAGAATTGGTAATCAAAAAACTACCAAAACATAAAAGTCCAGAACCAGATGGATTCACATCTGGTAGCTAAAGTCTACCAAGCATTTAAAGAATTACTATATTCCCCAAACTATTTCAAAATATAAAAGAGGAGGGAACACTTCCAAATATATTGTATGACACCAGGTTACCAAAATACCAAAACCAAAGGCACCACAAAACAAGAAAACTACAGGCCAGCATCCCTGATGAACATAGATGCCAAATTCTTAACAAACAATAGCAAACCACATTCAACAATATGTTAAAAGGATCATTCCCCATGGTCAAGTGGGATTTATTCTAAGGATGCAAGTATGGTTCAATAATTGCAGGTCAATAAGCATGAAACACCACATTAAAAAAAAAAAGAGGGGTTGAAATTATATGATCCTCTCAATAGATACAGAAATTTGATAAAATTTAACATCTGTTCATGATAAAAAGTCTCAACAAAGTAGGTTTAGAGAGAACATACCTCAACATTAGAAGGGCCATATATGACAAACCCACAGTTAACATCATACTCAGTGGTAAAAAATTGACAGCTTTTCCCCTAAGGAAGAAGACAAGGATATTCACTCTTGCCACTTTTATTCAACATAGTATTAGAAGTCCTAGCTACAGCAATCAGACAAGAAAAAGAAATAAACAGTGTCCAAATTGGTAGAAAGAAGTAAAACTGTCACTGTTTGCAGATGACTTGACACTATACATAAAAAAACCCTAAAGTCTCCACCAAAAATCTATAGGAAGTAACACATGAATTCAGTAAAGATGCAATATACAAAATTAATACCCAGAAATCAGTTGTGCTTCTCTACATTAATAACAAAGTAGCAGAAAGAGAAATTAAGAAAACAATTCCAGGGGCGCCTGGGTGGCTCAGTCGTTAAGCATCTGCCTTTGGCTCAGGTCATGATCCCAGGGTCCTGGGATCGAGCCCCACATCAGGCTTCCTGCTTAGCAGGAAGCCTGCTTCTCCTTCTCCCACTCACCCTGCTTGTGTTCCCTCTCTTGCTGTGTATCTCTCTGTCAGATAAATAAATAAAATCTTTAAAAAAAGAAAAGAAAGAAAGAGGAAGAAAGAAAGAGAAAGAGGAAGGAAGGAAGGAAGGAAGGGAGGGAGGGAGGGAGGGAGGGAGGGAGGGAGAAAACAGTTCCATTTACAATTGCACCAAAACAACCTAGGAATATATTTGACCAAAAAAGTGAAAGACCTGTACCCTGAAAACTATAAAATATTGAATGAATAAAACATCAGACCAGGTGGACATAACATATATATAAAGAACATTCCATCCAATAACATATTTTTGGACCACAATGCTTTGAAACTAGAACTCAATCACAAGAGGAAAGTCAGAAAGAACTCAAATACATGGAGGCTAAAGAGCATCCTACTAAAGAATGAATGGGTCAACCAGAAAATTAAAGAAGAATTTAAAAAATTCATGGAAACAAATGAAAATGAAAACACAACTGTTCAAAATCTTTGGGATGCAGCAAAGGCATTCCTGAGAGGAAAGTATATAGCAATACAAGCCTTTCTCAAGAAACAAGAAAGGTCTCAAGTACACAACCTAACCCTACACCTAAAGGAGCTGGAGAAAGAACAGCAAATAAAGCCTAAACCCAGCTGGAGAAGAGAAATAATAAAGAACAGAGCAGAAATCAATGAAATACAAGCCAAAAGAACAGTAGAACAGATCAACGAAACTAGGAGCTGGTTCTTTGAAAGAATTAACAAGATTGATAAACCCCTGGCCAGATTTATCAAAAAGAAAAGAGAAATGACCCAAATAAATAAAATCATGAATGAAAGAGGAGAGATCACAACCAACACCAAAGAAATACAAACAATTATAAGAACATATTATGAGCAACTCTATGCCAGCAAATTAGATAATCTGGAAGAAATGGATGCATTCCTAGAGATGTATAAACCACCAAAACTGAACCAGGAAGAAATAGAAAACCTGAACAGACCTATAACCACTAAGGAAACTGAAGCAGTTATCAAAAATCTCCCAACAAACAAGAGCCCAGGGCCAGATGGCTTCCCAGGGGAATTCTACCAAACATTTAAAGAAGAATTAATACCTATTCTTCTGAAACTGTTCCAAAAAATAGAAATGGAAGGAAAACTTCCAAACTCGTTTTATAAGGGCACCATTACCTTGATCCCAAAACCAGACAAAGACCCCATCAAAAAGAGAGTTACAGACCAATATCCCTGATGAACATGTATGCAAAAATTCTCACCGGGGCACCTGGGAGGCTCAGTCAGTTAAGCGGCTGCCTTCAGCTCAGGTCATGATCCCAGCGTCCTGGGATTGAGCCCCACATCGGGCTCCCTGCTTGGCGGGGAGCCTGCTTCTCCTTCTCCCTCTGTCTGCCTCTCTGCCTACTTGTGCTATCTCTCTGTCAAATAAATAAATAAAATCTTCAAAAAAAAAATTCTCACCAAAATACTAGCCAATAGGATCCAACAGTACATTAAAAGGATTATTCACCACGATCAGATGGGATTTATTCCTGGGCTGCAAGGTTGGTTCAACATCTGCAAATCAATCAATGTGATACAATACATTAATAAAAGAAAGAACAAGAACCACGTGATCCTCTCAATAGATGCAGAAAAAGCATTTGACAAAGTACAGCATCCTTTCTTGATCAAAACTCTTCAGAGTATAGGAATAGAGGGTACATACCTCAATATCATAAAAGCCATCTATGAAAAACCCACAGCAAATATCATTCTCAATGGGGAAAAACCAAGAGCTTTCCCCCTAAGGTCAGGAACATGGCAGGGATGCCCACTATCACCACTGCTATTCAACATAGTACTAGAAGTCCTAGCCACAGCAATCAGACAACAAAAAGAAATAAAAGGCATCTGAATCAGCAAAGAAGAAGTCAAACTCTCACTCTTTGCAGATGATATGATACTTTATGTGGAAAACCCAAAAGACTCCACCCCAAAACTGCTAGAACTCATACAGGAATTCAGTCAAGTGGCAGGATATAAAATCAATGCACACAAATCAGTGGCATTCCTATACACCAACAACAAGACAGAAGAAAGAGAAATGAAGGCATTGATACCATTTACAATTGCACCCCAAACCATAAGATACCTAGGAATAAATCTAACCAAAGAGGCAAATAATCTGTACTCAGAAAACTATAAAATACTCATGAAAGAAATTAAGGACGACACAAAGAAATGGAAAAATATTCCATGCTCATGGATTGGAAGAACAAATATTGTGAAGATGTCAATCTACCTAGAGCAATCTACACATTTAATGCAATCCCTATTAAAATACCATCAACTTTTTTCACAGAGCAGGAAAAAATAATTCTAAAATTTGTATGGAACCAGAAAAGACCCCGAATAGCCAGAGGAATGTTGAAAAAGAAAAGCAAAGCTGGTCGCATCACAATTCCAGACTTCAAGTTGTATTACAAAGCTGTAATCATCTAGACAGTATGGTACTGGCACAAAAACAGACAGCTAGATCAATGGAACAGAATAGAGAGCCCAGAAATGGACCCTCAACTCTATGGTCAACCAATCTTCGACAAAGCAGGAAAGAATGTCCAATGGAAAAAAGAGTCTCTTCAACAAATGGTGTTGGGAAAATTGGACAGCCACATGCAGAAGAATGAAACTGGACCATTTCCTTACACCACACACAAAAATAGACTCAAAATGGTTGAAAGACCTAAATGTGAGAGAGGAGTCCATCAATATCCTAAAGGAGAACACAGGCAGCAACCTCTTCGACCTCAGCCACAGCAACTTCTTCCTAAAAACATCGCCAAAGGCAAGGGAAGCAAGGGCAAAAATGAACTATTGGGACTTCATCAAGATAAAAAGCTTTTGCACAGCAAAGCAAACAGTCAACAAAACCAAAAGACAACCAACAGAATGGGAGAAGATATTTGCAAATGACATATCAGATAAAGGGCTAGTATCCAAAATCTATGAAGAACTTAATCAAACTCAACACCCAAAGAACAAATAATCTAATCAAGAAATGGGCGGAAGACATGAACAGGCATTTTTCCAAAGAAGACATCCAGATGGCCAACAGACACGTGAAAAAGTGCTCAACATCGCTTGGCATCAGGGAAATCCAAATCAAAACCTCAATGAGATACCACCTCACACCAGTCAGAATGGCCAAAATTAACAAGTCAGGAAATGACAGATGTTGGTGGGGATGCGGAGAAAGGGGAACCCTCCTACACTGTTGGTGGGAATGCAAGCTGGTGCAGCCACTCTGGAAAACAGTATGGAGGTTCCTCAACAAGTTGAAAATAGAGCTACCATACGACCCAGCAACTGCACTACTGTGTATTTACCCTGAAGATACAAATGCAGGGATCCGAAGGGGTACATGCACCCCGATGTTTATAACAGCAATGTCCACAATAGCCAAATTGTGAAAGAGCCAAGATGTCCATTGACAGATGAATGGATAAAGAAGATGTGGTATATAAATACAATGGAATATTATGCAGCCATCAAAAGGAATGAGATCTTGCCATTTGCAACGACGTGGATGGAACTGGAGGGTATTATGCTGAGTGAAATAAGTCAATCAGAGAAAGACATGTATCATATGATCTCACTGATATAGGAATTTTTAATCTCAGGGAAAAAAATATTGATGAAATAATTGTAAATGACACAAATAAATGGAAAGACATACATGCTCATGGATTGGAATAATATTGTTAAAATGTCCATACTATGCAAAGCAATCTGTAGATTCAAAGCAATCCCTATCAAAATACCAACAACATTTTTCACTGAACTAGAATGAATAATCCTAAAATGTGTATGGAATCATAAAAGACCCTAAATAGCTAAAGCAATCTTGGGGAATAAGAACAAAGCTGGGGATACCACAATCCCAGATTTCAATATGTATTACAAAGCTGTAGTAATCAAAATAGTATGGTCCTTACACCTGACACTAATATAACACTATATGTTAACTATTCCAGAATTAAAATTAAAAACTTAAAAAAAAAAAAAAAAAAACAGTATTGTCCTGGAACAAAAATAGACACATGATCAAAAGAACAGAATAAGCTGCCCAGAAATAAACCCACAATTGTATGGTCAATTAGTCTATGACAAAAGAGGCAAGAAAATACACTGGGGGAAAGGCAGCCTCTTAAGGAAATGGTGCTGGGAAAACTGGACAGCCACATGCAAAAGAATGAGACTGGACCACTTTTTTACACCATCCACAAAAATAAACTTAAAATGAACTAAAGACCTACATGTGAGACCTGAAACCATAAAACTCCTAGAAGAGAACATAGGCAGTAATTTCTCTGACATCAGCCACAGTAACACTTTTCTAGATATGTCTCCTCAGGCAAGGGAAACAAAAGCAAAAATAAACTATTGGGACTACATAAAAATAAAAAGCTTTTGCAGAGTGAAGGAAACCATCAACAAAACAAAAAGTCAACCTACTGAATGGGAGAAGATATTTGCAAATGATATATCCAATGAGGGATTAGAATACAAAATATATAAAGTCTTACACAACTCAACACCAAAAAAAGAAAATTTAATTAAAAAATGGACAGAGGATCTGCACAGATATTTTTCCAAAGAAGACATACAGATGGCCAACAGAAATTTGAAATGATGTTCAACATCACTAATCATCAAGGAAATGCAAACCAAAGCCACAATGAGATAGCACCTCACACCTGTCAGAATGGCTAAAATAAGTAAGACAAGAAATAACAAGTGTTGGTGAGGATGTGGAGAAAAAGGAATCTTCATGCACTGTTGGTGGGGATGCAAACTGGGGCAGCCACTGTAGAAAACAGTATGGAGGTTCCTCAAAAAATTAAAAATAGAAACACCAACTCAAAAAGATATATGCACCCCTATGTTTACGACAGCATTATTTATGATAGCCAACATATGGACGCAACCTAAGTGTCCATTGGTAGGTGAATGGATAAGGAAGATGTGGTATGTATGTGTGTATATATATATATATATATATATATACACATACACACACACACACAATGGAATATTTCTCAGTCAAAAAAAGAATGAGATCATGCTATTTGCAACACCATGGATGGACCTAGAGCGTATTATGCTAAGTGAAATAAGTCAGACTGAGAAAGACAAATACCAAATAATGTCACTCATAAGCAGAATTTAAAAAAAAAAAGAAATAAGCAAACAAAAAGCAAAATCAGACCTGTAAATATAGAGAAAAACTGATGGCTGCCAGAGGATAGAGGGATGGGCAAAATGGATGAAGGGAAGTAGGAGATACAGGCTTCCACAAGAATGAATAAATCACAGGAATAAAAGGCACAGCATAGGAAATATAGTGAGTGATATACCATTGTATGGTGACAGATGGTAGCTACACTTGTGGTGAGCATAGTATAATGTACAGAGAAGCTGAATAACTGTGTTGTACACCTGAAACTAAAGTAACATTTTGTGTCAACTGTACTAAAAAAAAATTTTTTTTGAGTACTCTACCAGCAGAATTTCTTCTTTAGAATTGAAGAGGAGGTAAGAGTTTTCCAGATAAGCAAAAGCTAAAGTTGTTCCTCGCCCCTGGACTGCCCTGACAAGAAATGTTAAAGGCACTTCTTTAAGCTGATATGAAAGGGTAGTGATTAGTGACAGGAAACCTTCGAAAGTAAAATCCCATTGGTAAAAGTAAACCTACAGTAAAATTCAGAAAACCCAATGTTGTAAAGGTGATGTGTTAATCACTTAGAGCTAGTATGAAGATTAAAAGACAAAACTATATAATATATACTACACAGTATATATAACTATAATAATTAATACATATATAAAATAAAAAGATGTAAATCGTGACATCAAAACAAAATGTTGGGCGGTGGCGGGGGGGGGAGTTAAAATTTAGAGCTTTAGAAAGAGTTCAACTTAAGTTGTTACCAACTTAAATAGGCTATTATAAATATAAGTCATTTTATGTAAGCCTCATAGTAACCACAAAGCAACAACTTAACATAAAAGATAAAGAAATCTAAGTACACCACTACAAAAAAATCATCGAATCACAAAGAGAGCAAGAAGAAAGGAAGAAAGGAATTACAAAACAGCCAGAAATCAATTAACATAATGGCAATAAATCCATACCTATAAATTACTAAGTGTAATTGGACTAAATTCTCTGGTCAAAAGACAGAGTGGCTGTGTGGATAAAAAATAAACAAGACTCAATTATATGCTGCCTATAAGAAACTTACTTCAGATATACGGACACATAGACTGGCAGTAAAGAAATGAAAAAAGATATTCCATGCAAATGAAAACCTAAAGAAAGCTGGGGTAGCTATACTTCTCAGACAAAATAGACTTGAAGACAAAGACTGTAATAAGACACAAAAGTTCATTATATAATAATAAAGAGTTCAACCCAACAAGATATAACATATATAAATATTTATGCAACTGACAGAGAAGCACCTAAATATAGAGAGCAAATAGTAACAGACCTAAAGGGGAGAAATAGGCAGCAATACAATAACAGTAGAGGACTTTAATACCCCCACTTTCATCAATGGGTGGATCATCCAGACAGAAAATCAATGAGAAATTACTGCCCTTGAATGACATGTTAAACTAGATGGACTTAACAGATATATACAGGGCATTCCATTCATAAGGAACAGAATACACATTTTTCTCAAGCACACATGGAACATTCACCAGGATAAATCATGTTAGGCCACAAAACAAGTGTTAATAAGTTTAAAATTAAAATCTTATCAAGCATGTTTTCTGACCACAATGGTATGAAACTAAGAATCAATTACAAGAGAAAACTGGAAAATTCAAAGTATGTAGAGATTAAATAACATGTTACTGAAAAACCAATGACTCAAAAAAGAAATCAAAAGAGAAATTTAAAAATACCTTGGGATGAATGAAATGGAAATGCAACATACCCAAACTATGGGATGCAGCAAAACAGTTCTAAGAAGGAGTTTCATACTGATAAAACCCTACAATAACAAATAAGATCTCAGATAAAAACCTAACTTTACACATCAAGGAACTAGAAAAAGAACAAACCCCAAAGTGAGGAAAAGAAAGGAAATAACAAAGATCAGAGCAGAAATCAATGAAATAGAGACCAAAAAGACAATAGAAAAGATCAATAAAACTAAGCTGGTTTTTTTCAAGAAAAAAAATCAACAAGCTTTTAGCTCAACTCACAAGAAAAAAAAGATTTAAATAAAATCAGAAATGAAAGAGGATATGTCACAACTGATACCACAGAAATACAAAGGATTATGACACTATCTGAATAACTATTCTCCAACTAATTGGAAAACGTAGAGGAAATTGGTAAGTCCCTAGAAACATATAACTTACCAAAACTGAGTCATGAAGAAATAGAAAATCTCAACACACTGATTACTTAATAAGGAGATTGAATAAGTAATCAAAAAAACTTCCAACAAACCAAAGTCCAGGACCAGATGGCTTCACTGGTGAATTCTACCAACATTTAAAGGAAAATTCATACAAATCCTTCTCAAACTCTTCCTAAAAAATGAGTAGGGAACACTTAAAACTCATCTCATGAGACCATCATTACCCTGATACCAAAAGCAGAAAAAGACACCACAAGAAAAGAAAATTACAGGCCAATACCCCTGATGAACATAGATGCAAAAATCCTTAACCAAATATTTGCAAACCAAATTCAGCGATACATTAAAAGGATCATATGCCATGATCAAATGGGATTTATTCCAGAGATGCAAGGATGATTCAACAGCTACAAATCAATCCACCACATTAACATGCACCACATTAACAAAATGAAGGTTAAAATTCCTGTGTTAATCTCAATAGATGCAGAAAAAGCATTTGCCAAATTTAACATCCATTCATGATAAAAACTCTCAACAAAGTGGGTATAGAAGGAACCTACCTCAACATAATAAAAGCCATATATGACAAGCCCACATCTATCATCATACTCAGTGGCAAAAAGTTAAATACTTTTCCTCTAAGATCAGAACTTGACAAGGATGCCCACTCTTTGCCACTTTTATTTAACACAGTTTTGGGAGTCTTAGCAAGAGCAATTAGACAAGAAAAAGAAATAAAATTAATTAATTGTCTAAATTAATTAGACAAGAAAAAGAAAAGTCATTCAACTTGAAAAGAAAGTAAAGCTATTTTTACTTCTTGCAGAGAAGTAAAAATATAGACAACCCTAAACTCCATCAAAAAACTGTTAGAACTAATCAATGAATTCAGTAAAGTTGTGAGATACAAAATCAATATATAAAAATCTGTTGAGTTTCTATACACTAATAATGAACTATCAGAAAGAGAAATTAACACTTCCATTTATAACTGCTGCATCAAAAAGAACTACTTAGGAATAAACTTAACCAAGGAGGTGAAAGATCTGCACACTGAAAAGTATAGATGTTGATGACAGACACTCAGTAAGAAACAATTAAATGGAAAGGTACCCCATATGGATTGACAGAATTATTATTGTTAAAATGTCCATACTACACAAAGCAATCTATAGATTCAAGGCAATCCTTATCAAAATTCCAATGTTACTTTTCATAGAAATAGAGTGTAGGTCATAAAAGGCATAGTAGCCTTTTATTTGTTCTCTTAGATCACTTGCTATGGATAAGCCAGCTGTCACACACAAGAACATTTTGAAACACTCTGGGAAGTCCATGTGGTGAGAAACCAAGGCTTTCTATCAGTAGCCATGTGAATATGCCATCTTGGAGGTGGATCCTCCAGGCCCAGTCAAGCCTTCAAGCCTTCTAATTCTTTAGCTTAGGGTTGTTTTTTTTTTAATTGATTTCTTCTTTCATCAGAAGAGATAAAGGATATAGATTTAAATCTCTGTCACTCCTGCACTTGTTTATTATCTTCAAAATAAGCTGGATCTAAAGAAAGCTGATATTTAAAGATTACTAGAACATAATTTGGGTATTTTTCAATCTGCATCACCTAATCATTCCAGATAAACTCTAATGGGCAGAATTCTTCTGTAGGTGCTGCTCTAATAAAAGTTTGGATCAAACAACAAAAGTCTATTCAAATTAAAGGAGATAAGTATGTAAAATTGCTGTGTAGACTGTGAAGTACTATATAAATGCAAGATAACTGCAGCTATCATTTTTATCTCACCAGTTCTTTATAGAGTAGTATTATGGGTTGAATTGTGTCTCCCCCCTGCCCACTGCCCCAAATTCACATGTTGAAATCCCAATGCCCAGTACCTCAGGATATAATGCATTTGGAGATGAGATCTTTGAAGAGATGATACCATTAGAGTGGGACCCTAATCCAGTATGACTGTTGTCCTTCTAAGAAGAGGAAGAGACACCAGGGGTGCACTTGCACCAAGTAATAACCATGCGGAGGCAGCAAGGGGGATGATCATCTGTCCATCAATGAGAGAGACCTCAAAGAAAGTCAACTCTCCTGGTACCTTGATTTTTGACTTTCACCCTCCAGAACTGTGAGGAAATAAATTTGTTTTTAAGCTACTCAGTGTGTGGTATCTTGTTATGGCAGCCCTAGCAAATGAATCCTGGTGACTTTTAGTGTTGTCATTTCTTCAATCTGTACATTTTCACAGCCACAGTTCAAGCCCATGTTCACATTATTTTTAAAATACTTAAAGAATTAGGTTTCTAAATTAAGCATTGCATTCAATAACCTTTAAATGTACCACACAATGTATCTACAATTAATCAAGCCCAACAGGAGTTCATTCTTGCATAACCAAGAAATTAGGGCAAAACACTATGACATATATAGGACACATTCTTAGCACTTGCAGGTAGGGAATAGGGAATTATATCTTATTTCTGATCTCTAATGTGATAAAAAGCATCGGGAAAATTATATGAAAATGATTAAGAAGAATGATTCTGATTTCAAAGCATATTAAGTTTAGAAACTAACAAAAACATCAAAATGACACCAAAACACCCATTTATACTAAATTCTAGATCTCATCATTTCTTGATTTGGACCATTCAACATTCTGCAGGCTTCTGCTTGTTATTCAGACACTCTCTCCTGGCCCTATCTTCCTAATCCATTCTCCACATTGACACCAGAATAATCTCTCTAAATTATCCTAAAATACAGGCATGATTGACCTGGTTTCTAGTTGGGGTCCTGCCACTGTCAAGTAAATAAACTTAAGCAAATCACTTAATCTCTCTAAGTGTCATTTTCCTAATCTATAAAGTAAGGGAGTTGAGTTGTAGGTTGTTTTAAATTTCCAGGACTTTCTCTCTCACTCCTGCACTTAACAAAAAACTTCGGTGAATGCTTTGGTTTTCTATGGAGGACAGTCCAAACAGAGAGCTTGGTCTGTGAACACCCTTCACAATCTCACCCCAACCTAGCTTTAGACATCTCCTTCCCATCATAATTTATCTTTTTTCTTATACCCAATAGATCTCCGTGGCTCTGTGGGCTTATTCATCTTCTGTGAGACTCAGCATCTTGGATATTGTGTCTTATCTACCTTTGTGTGTCTAGTGTGGGACACTGACAGTGTTCTAAACACATACCCCAAAACAGGGCAACTTGATGTATTGGACATTTTAAACTGAAGGAATTTGAGAAACAGCAGATGCAGGAAGATCTCACTGATCTCTTCCCTATCCCTTTCCCTTGAAATACATCATAAGACCCTTGGGTGAGACGCATCCCTCCCTATCTTCAAGATGGAGGGATGCTGAGAAGAATCTAAAGAAATAGGTCTTGCAAAGATTCCCCCACTTTATTACATTTAGGTCCCATCCTTTTTGTCCTATCTTATTTTCCCACAACTTCCCATCTTCATCAAACCTAGCAAAAAACACTCGAGTTTAATGATTTCTTCAGATCTTTATGTTCTTATGAAGACTCCCATGTCACATAAAATTTATATTAAAGTAATGTGAATGCTTTTCTCCTATTAATCTGTCATTTGAATCTCCATTCAGTCAGGGATCCTAAGAGGGTTGAGGAAAATTTTTCCTCCCCTACAGCACAGTGCCAGATGCATAAGTAATTTCATAACATTGGATGTTGTTTCTTCTGCTTTGAATACCACTTGCCTGCTCCTAACTCCAATTCCCCCTTTATTATATATGAAATCTATATTTATCCTTCAGATACAGTTCAATTGCTACTTCTTTGATGAAACTTTTCTCATTGAGTTAAATGTTCTCTCCTCTCTGAACTTTGTTTTTTGTCTCTCACAGCATTCCTCTACTGTACACTGTATTATTATGGTCTCAATTATGTCACTTCTATAGTTGCATTCTAGTTGGCTGGATATGTATGCATCCAGCTGGTTTCCCAGACTATAAACAACTTGAATTCAGAGACCATCTTTAAATGAACTTTTTAGTACCCATCTCATTCTAGCACTGTGAACGCTTTTCCCTTGAACATGGTGCTAAATTAATTAAACAAGGAAGCCATTAGACCAAGATGATTCCAATGCCTTAGGAGCCTTCCTAAGCAAACCAAAACCTAAGCTTGAAATGCCTCAAGGTGCAGAAATCAAAACCTAAGGACAACTAATCCCTAACTGCCAACTAGGCTTTCCCAAATAAGGCAAACACTTCAGCTATAGCTGACCAAATGATTTTCTTGCTTTGCTTCCACCTCTTCTCTATAAAAGTCTCGACCCTGGTGGAGTGCTTTTTAATTACTTCCAGTGCTTTTTAACTATTATTGTCTGATTCCAATCTTTTTGCTCAAATAAACTCTTAAGATTTTTAAACATGCTTCAGTTTATCTTTTAACAAAAGTGAACACTCAAATGTTGGCTGAATCCAGTTGTAGAATAAGTGAAATTTGTCTGCTTGTTCATAAAATTTATGGATATTTTTTCCTTTGCGTTTATTCCTTTAAGTAAGGACAGGAGTTTTGTGATAGAATCGTTAGAATTGGTCAGGTTGCAGTTCAGTTCACTTAAAACTTTCATCCATGTAATATAGCTTTTTTTTCATATTAACATGTAAATATAGGTAATAAAGTTTTCTTAGACCTCATTAATTTTTACTCTCAATTCCCAGGCTTCAGTTCTCTGCACTATTTTTCCATGTCAATTAAGTGTCATCTGTAGCGATGGGGGAAAAATGGACAAATAACCAAAAAATTATTTTAAAAGGAAAGCTATAATACGGTTTTTACACTTGTGGCAGCAATCCCATCTCTATTGTTACCTTGGGCCCCCCCCATGGATAAATGCTAGTTCTTTCCATCTGCACTGCTGTCTCATGCGTAATATTTATGAATTCATTACAAATGTTCCAAATCATCAAGGGCAACTGAAGGCAGTGCTAAGCTTTGTTAAAACTGTTACTGTGGTTAACCAGTGGCCTAGAACATCCACACCACCATGGATTTAGCTTTAGGAAGTTACTTAGCAAACCTGTTAGCCACTGTTGAGCAGCGTTACAGCGATTATTGCTTAATTAATCTTTGCATTGTGCTAATAAGGATGTTAAATAGGTTCATCCTTGAATTCGATTGTTCATAGAGAATATAAATTCCCTAAAGGGCAAATGTGGACAGACTTCCTATCAAAGTTAGCCATCCAACCAAGAAGCTCTTTTAATCATTTTGAGGCTAAAGGGGCTAGTAGGTAATTTCCTAATAAGTTGATGACATTTCTTTTTTTTTTTTTAAGATTTTTATTTATTTAACAGAGAGAGAGAGCACAAGTAGGCAGAGTGGCAGACAGAGGGAGGGGGAGAAGCAGGCTCTCCACTGAGCAAGGAGCCCGATGTGGGGCTTGATCCCAGGATGCTGAGATCATGATCTGAGCCGAAGGCAGCCGCTCAACCGACTGAGCTACCCAGGCACCCCCAAGTTGATGACATTTCTAGTGGCTATATGTGAGATATTATTACCGTCTCTCCTGAAGATCTTTGCCTCTCTCTTTGGAAATAATCTCATGTTACAATCCTTAAATAGATATGGGCTTTTATTTTCAATCCGATTCCACAGGGTATAGCATAAATTAAACTCCTAGCACTTATCTTTAACAAGCAGACTTTGGCGAAGATGGGAAATAGCTCTGCCAATAGTATCACTGTTCAATCAAGAATCCATTAGGTTAAAAAAAATTCTATCCAAAACTTCACACGATTAAACCAGGGAAAGATCATGTTGGACAGGGTTGTTTTGTTTTTGTTTTTTTTTGTTTTTTTAACTGGGGGAGTCCAGTTTACTTCCTACTGGCTTATCAGGTGGGGTTTTTATGTGGGCAGGAGAGACCATGTCCCCAGACCTCAGTGGGTCATGGCTTATACTGGCACTCCATGGACACTAGTAACTAGATAATCCCTGGTGTGTCCCAGGATCTTGGTGCTGGTTTCCTCTCCCTGTGAAATGTGAAATAGACCAAATATTCACAGAAACATGAAAGGACTCCGCTTGGGTGTGTGTGTGGGGGGGGTGGTATGTGCAGGGAAGGAGGCTTTATAAGCACAGGTAAAGTAGAGATAATCTATCTTTGAAGGGGCTAATTGCTGGCCATTAACACGATACTCTTGTTTCTACCACCCATATTCCAAAAACCATCTGTGTGGAAATTTCTTTCCTCTTTAGCTCTCTGTGTGGGAAGAGAAAATTCCTCTATTTATGATACATAGGACGGGTAGGAGGCATTTCCTTGATCTTGAATGTTTTGTATACATAAATTGAAAGTTACTTCCAATTATGAAAATGTTTTTTCCTGCTGTTGGTACATAATGTTGAGTAAGCCTTTTTGGTATTTTAACTGTGAAAACAGCTTAAATATGGAGAATTGAAATGAACCTGCTGAGCATAAGTAATAACTGATTTTAATGACTTTCACAATGAGTTCATAAAATACATTAAAACATAAGTTTAAATAATGAGCCTTCTAAAATGTAAGTACATAACATATTTACTTTAAGCTGTAATTAGCTTAAGCTGGTTTAATACTTATTCAGTTGGAAACAGTTTTTAAACATTAAAAATTGTGAATGAAAAACATCTAAGTTGAATCAAAAAGACTTTAACCTAATCTTATCCACAAGTAGGCTGAAATTGTATTTTTATTTGAACGAAAATCCCAAATGCCAGGGACCTAATGGATAACATTGAAATGTAGCTCATTATTATTTCATAACTCAGATTTTATTGTCCTATACATGATGCAGTTGTCTTAGATGCACACCCTATCTAATACTTAGCATTATGATGTATTAAAATAGACGAGAGAAGTGAAAGTTAACTATTGGTGTCCATTGTTATTCTTTCTAGTGTTTCTATAATTATAGTCATTTTATATAATTCTCCATATTTGGTTTACAATGTTGAGCTTTACCTGAGCCACACCTTTTATGTTCCAGAAATGGCTTACTGCAAAGAATCATCCTTCCCCACAAACTTGGGTAAGACTTGAGTAAACCTCTTGTCTACCTATGATGTAGCCAGACACAGACTCTCCAAATTCCCATTCCTTGTCTCCTAAGTGATTAGCTGAACGGTTTGTCCCCACTACCAATCGGTACTAAATAAATATCCACTAATTTACCTTGACTAAACTTCAGTCAGGCTCCTCTCCTCCCCAACCCCTGGATCTTGACCCATCCTTCAGGTTAAGAACAAGGAGTCATTCCTCCTTACATCCCCTCCTGAGAATCAGCCTACTGCAGGGAACATCATTCCCTGCTCAACTATCCAATCACATACCTGTTAATCTCATTGCCTACTCTTGTCCTTTCTAGCTTGTTTGCTCCTCCCTATGAAAGAAAAACCCTTTTGCCCAACCTCTGAGATGCTTGCAAATCTAATGATTGGACCATTCTCTCTACTACTGTGGTCTCTCTGCTCTAATTGCAATAGTCCATCCCTTTGCAAGTTTACAAAACCCTTTCTCCTGTATTATCACATTTTTATCCCCCTTGGGGACTGCTGTAACCAGTGAGGGAGGCATTTCAGATATGAGGAAAGGGATGCTCAGAAAGTCTTGTCCAAGGCCAGTGGTGAAGCTAGGCATTTCCTCTTCTCAGGCACACAGCAATTCTACATTTTCCAACCCTCTTGACATGCAGAAGTGATTCATGTCACTTTCAGGCCTACTGACCACTAACTCCCATGAGAACCTCCATACTCTCTTTGTTCAGTAGCTGTCTAGACCCAACAGAGAATCCAGCAGGAGACATTGAGACCCTACAGAACTGTGGCTTCACAAGCTGAAAGGGCCCAAGTCCCCCAAGTCATTGCTCAGGGGAAGCCCACTTGACCAGTGTGGTAAACTGCTGAGATTTGGGTCATTATAGCAGTGTACCTATGTTGGCTAATTGAGAAGTTCAGTATATGGGTGAACAGAAACTACTCTTCCTGGTTAAAGCTGAAAAGATTTTATCAAAGAATGTGAAAAGGCCAGAGAACAAGTTTGAAGTCTATACAACCAGAAGTAGGGCACAAATCACACTGCAGGATCACTCCTGTCTGCGTTTCTGGACATGGATCCTACAGCTTCTCCTGGATGTGGAGGGCCTAGGATGCTCCCACCAGGAGCCCTGGTACTGCTGCCTCCCTCAGCAGAATGGAGACTGTGTGATAGCTGCTTCTCCCTTCTCTGCTGAATGAGTTTCTGGTAGAAGCTCTGAGCCTAGTCACATATTTGGCCCCAGCCACAACAGGAGTCTGGGAATGTGAGTTTCTTCTACTTTGGGGGAAACACAGACTCACTGGGCAGAGAATTCCCAAACGTAGGAAGGATATTCAAAGATGCTGAGATGAAAGAATGCAAATACCCAAGATAGTCAAAATTCACTTTCGCTCATCAAATATGGCATTGTTGTCAACGAACACTAATTACCCTCACCACCAGAGGCATGGGCAGAGGAACGAACATTGGAGGGATGACTGCTATGGGCCAGACAACTTCCCAAGTTACAGGTTCCTCATAACCTGTAAGAAAGCTATCAGCATCTCAGTTTTCTCATGAAGGAAGGAAGGTATAAAACAATTACCCGATTGCCCAAGGTCAAACAGCTCTATCAGTCTTCAAAGCACATTTTTAACCACTACGCCATCAAATCTTCATGTGGGTCATATGCTTCATCAAAGCAAGACCAGTGTCGTAAAGAGAAATCCAAATTTTTAAAAGGATTCATTTTTGTGAAATTGTCATTCAGACTCTGAAGTTAGTCTGTCTTTCCTGTCTTGCCCCCAAAACTTCTTTCCCCCTCACTCACCCTCTACAGTTCTCCTCTTTACTCCAGATTTCCAGCTGCCTCTCTCTTTTTCCAGGTTTGCATAATTTTACCCTCAACTGCTTATCAGATAATCCTCAATAAGGTATTAGCTGATAATTTATTGATCCTGTGAGAGTCATAAAGTCATGGACCCAAATATTTAGTTAGTGCCCAATTAAGTACCAAGCAGTATTCCAAATGCTGGGAATAAAATGTTGACAAAGACAAGCTCCCTATCCATATAAAGCTTATAATCCAGCAGTGTCAACAGATGAACAAATGAAACATTCATCATAAAATATATATTTTTTTATTTTATTTATTTATTTGACAGAGAGAGAGAGAGTACAAGTAGGCAGAGAGGCAGGCAGAGGGAGATGGAGAAGCAGGCTATCCGCTGAGCAGGGAGCCTGATGCGGGGCTCGATCCCAGGACCCTGAGATCATGCATGACCTGAGCCGAAGGCAGCCGCTTAACCGACTGAGCCACCCAGGCGCCCCAATCATAAAATATATTTTTACAAAATAAGTACTACGATGAAAATTAAAGCCAGGTGGAGAGCAGGGGTGCCATCTTAGATAAAGTGGTAACCTCTCTGAAGATTAGAGACTTGAATACGGTGAGGTTAGGTTATTTTGCAAAAATATTTCAAGTATAGTAGTGTGTACTTCCAAGAAGAAGCACATACTGTCTAGATGTCTTTTTGTGATGTTAGTAGCCATTAACAATTATTGTCCACATCCACTGTTTTATTACATGATGTGAAATGGTAATAGTCTGATTCTATCATTCTTTCTCCATTTATAAACTAGAAGCTTTCCTAAAGAGGAAATTTTCCTCATCAATTCTTTGGTCACCATGAGGTGCAATTCATACAGAAAAGGCAAGATAAGTACTTATTTTTTCCCTCTATTTCCCTCTACTTACCAGTCACCCTCAAGGGTAATGGAATTTTTATTTTTAATTTAGAACTCATGGATTTACACAAATTTGATCTGCTTCAACCCACTGCAGGTATTATTCTTATTGATACCCCAGTTATACCATCTCTGGCCAATGGAAATCTTTTCAAATCGGCTCCTAAACTTTTTTGACACAACTCTTTTTTTAAGCTTATTTTCTAGTGTAAGAAGATATTTCAGAATTATTTTGTACATTTGTTGCCAAGACCTGGAATCAGCCATTTCTCCAAAGATCTTTGTTTCTTTTAGTGGTGAATGATATTTATAGATCAAGATCTTGTCTCTGGGCTCTTTCAATGGACAGATCTAGGAAATACATGTATTTCTTTGAAAAGGTTATAACACATATGAGTTCATACTGATACAAGTCAATCCAGAACTATAAGTTTTTCACTAAATCTCTTCTATCTTACATCAGTATCTTCTTTATTTCACATTAAAAATTCTGCTTCCTTCCACTCTTGCCACTTTTATTCAACATAGTACTGGAAGTCCTAGCCAGAGCACTTAGGCAAGAAAAAGAATAAAAGGTAGCCAAATTGGAAAAGAGGGGTACCTGATGGCCCAGTCAGTTAAGCATCTAACTCTTGATTTTGGCTCAGGGTTGTCATACTGAGCCCCATGTTTGGCTCCATGCTGGGCATGGGGCCTGCTAAAGATCCTCTCTCTTCCTCTCCCTCTGCCCACCTCCCCACTTAAAAAATTGGAAAAGAAAACTGTCTCCCTTTGCAGATGACATACTATTATACATAGAAAACCCTAAACCTATCAAAAAACTGTTAGGCCTAATTAAAAAATTTAGTAAAATTGAAAGGTACAAAATCAATATACAAAAATCTGTTGCATTTCTAAACATTAATAATGAACTATCAGAAAGAAATTTTTAAAAATCTCATTTACAATTACATCAAAAAGAATAAAATGCCTACAAATAAATTTAACCAAGGAAGTGAAAGACTGAAAACTATAAAACATCCATGAAAAAACTGAAGACACAAACAAATGGAAAGATATTCCATGCTCATGGATTGGAAGAAATAATATTGTTGATCTGTCCATACTACCCAAAGCAATCTACAGATTCAATGCAATCTCTATCAAAATGCCAATGGCACTGTTCACAGAAATAGAATTAAAAAAACCCTAAAATGTGTATGGAACCACAAAAGACTCTAAATAGCCAAAGCAAACTTGAGAAAGAAGAATATAGTAATCAAACTATATTGCAAAGCTATAGCAATCAAAGCAGTATGGTACTGAGGTCCAGTCCAACATGGCAATATAGGAAGACCCTGAACTCCTCTCATCCACTGACACACCAAATCTCTACCTATCTACAGAGTAATTCCTCCTGAAGAAGAACTGAAGACTGTATGAACAGCTCTGCACAACAAAAGATAGACCATATTGAGAATGGCAAGAGATGGAAACAAGGTAATGAAGAGAACCCCCACCTCCAACTCTGAACTGCAGCAGGGAGGGCTAGTACTGAGAGTCTGTGAACAGATTCACCTGCCCTGGGACACAGGGGGAAAAAAGCTATGGTTTAAAAGAGCAACTAGAATATATAAGATCCAGACTTAGATTTTCACCAAATGGAATGTGGAAGCTGCTGGAACTCTCTGTAGGTTGGAGGGGTTGGCAAGTGCCACAGTTAACATCCACCCTCCACCAAGATAGTGCATGCAAGTTGGAGAGGGTTCCAGGTTCCCTAGCTGGCCTGCTGCCTCAGTGAGCCCCAGGGCTCTAGCTCACACCAGCCCCATATGCCCTGAAAGACAGGGGAAAAGCTGCAGCTTAAAAGAGCAACTAGAATATAAAGGAAACTGTCCTAGAACTCCACCAGTGAGGGAACTCTTTCTGGGTATGAGGGGCTGGTGAGCACCATGGTTTGCATTCACCCTCTACCTTGATAACGTGGATGGGAGCAAGGTCCAGGCACCACAGCCGGCCTGCCTGTCTCCTCAGTGAGCCCTGGGCCCTTAGCTCACACCAACCCTAGCCATCCCATCAAGGCAGCCCCAATGCAGCACACACGAGGACACACCAGGTCAGTGCTCACTACAGCTCCAGCTGTGCACCAAGGTGACACAGGTACAAAGCACCCTGGAACTCTCCAGACCTGTACCCCTTCATCTCCAGATGGCTTACTAAGGCATCCCGGGTGCAAAGCACTCTGAGACCCTTTGGCTCATATCTGCTTCAGATCCAGCTACCCTGCCAAGGTGTCCCCTTCATGGAACAGCTGATCCACACTGGCCTTGGCTCTAATCACCCCACCTGGGCACCCCCTGTTCTAAGCACCCCAGGACACATCAGTTTGCATTCACTTCAGCTTCAGTTGTCCTTCCAACATACACTCTGTGCAGAGAGCCCCAGGACTAATGTAACTCATGTTCACTTTAGCTACAGCTTTCCTGCCAGGGGGCCTTCTGTGCAGAATGCCCCAGGACCCATCAGCCTGTGCCCCACCTCACATTCAGCAATCCCACTGAAGTTCCCCCTGCACAGAGCACCCCAGCAAACTGGACTGCACCTCACCTTGTTTCCAGCCGTCTTGCCACATTGCCCTCTACATGAAGAGCCCCAGGACACTAATTTGCCCTCATGTTAGTTTGAACTGTCCTGCCAGGGGATCCCCTGTGAAGAGAGCTCCAGGACTGCCCTGACCCATGCCCACTTCAGCTCTAGCCATCCCAGCAGGGAAGCCCCAGCCCATGCCAGACACAGCTCCAGCCAGCCAGCCAAAGTCACCAGTCACACGTAGTCTACTGAGGTAACAACCATATACAAGACCACTCCTCCAAGTTTAGGAGAAGTAGCTGTTCCACCTAATTCATAGAAATAAACACAAAGTCAAGCAAAATGGGGAGACAGAAAAATATGCTCCAAATGAAAGAACAAGACAAAATCCCAGAAAAAGAACTAAATGAAATAGAAATAAGCTATACGCAATGACAGTAATGATGCACACCAGACTGAAGAGTGGAAGAATTCAGTGGGACCTTCAATAGAGAGAAAGAATGAAAAAGAATCAATCAGATTTAAAGAGTACAATAATTGAAATGAAAAATACACCAGAGGGAATCAACACTACATTAGCAGATGCAGAAAAACAGATCAATGATCTGGAAGACAGGATAATGGGAAGCACCCAAGCTGAACATCAAACAGAAAATAAGAATTTAAAAAATGAGGATAGGTTACAGGATCTCTTGGACCATGTCAAATGAACAAACATTTACATTATGGGGGTCCTAAAGGAAAAGAGAGAGAGCAAGAGCAGAGGACTTATTTGAAGAAATAATTGCTGGGGCACCCTGGGTAGCACAGTCAGTTGGGTATCTGATTCTTGATTTTGGCTCAGGTCATGATCTCAGGGTCGTGAGATCAAGCCCAGCATCCAGCTCCATACTGGGCGTGGAGGCTGCTTGGGATTCTCTTTCTTTCCCTCCCTCTCCCCCTCCCCTGCTCACACATGAACTTAAATGACCATCAACCTAATACAGACCATTATGTACTTGGATGTTATATATGAACCTCATGGTAACCATAAATCCAAAACCTATACACAAAATATGAAAAGAAAGCCAAAAATAACACTGTAAAACTAATCAATCACAATGATAGAGAGCCATAGAAGAAAGGAACAAAGAACTACAAAAACAACCAGAAAACGAATAACAAGATGACAATAAGTACATACCTATCAATAATTATTTTATATGTAAATGGCCTAAATGCTCCAGTCGAAAGACATAGAAGGCAGAATGGATTAAAAACAAAAAAACAAAAAACAAGATCCATCTATACGTTGTCTATTGCCTAAAAGAAACTCATCTCAGACCTAAAGACACATACAGACTGAGAATGAAAGAATGGAAAAAGATATTTTATGCAAATAGGAGCAAAAAAAAGAAAGAAAGAAAAAGAAAATAGCTAGGATAGCAATACTTATATCAGACAAAGCAGACTTTATTTATTTTGGGGAGGGGGTTATATTAAATTCAATTAATTAAAATATAGTGTATTATTAGTTTCAGAGGTAGAGTTCAATGATTTATCAGTTGCATATAACACCCAGTGCTCATTACCTCATGTGCCCCCCCTTAGTGCCCATCACCTAGTTATCGCATCCTCCCACCTATCTCCCCTCCAGCAACCCTCAGTTTGTTTCCTAGAGTTAAGAATGTCTTATGGTTTGTCTCCCTTTCTGATTTCATCTTATTTTTTCCCTCCCTTCCCCTATGATCCTGTTTTGTTTCTTAAATTCCACATATAAGTGAAATTATATAGTGTTTGTCATTCTCTGACTTATTTCACTTAGCATAATACCCTCTAGTTCCATCCATGTCATTGAATATGGTAAGATTTCATTTTTTTTGATCAAATAATATTCCATTGTGTATGTGTGTGTGTGTGTATATATATATACACAGATTTCTATTGTCTTAAATTTATTGAGACTTGTTTTGTGGCCTGAAATTTGACCTGTCCTGGAGAATATTCAATGTGCACTTGAAAAGAATGTGTATTCTGTTGTTTGGGGAGGAATGTTGGTTCTTTATCCATTCATCTGTCGATGGACATCTGGCTATTGTTTGGCTATTGTGGATATTGTTGCTATAAACACTGGGGTGCAGGTGCCCCTTCAGATCACTACGTTTGTATCCTTTGGGTAAATACCTAGTAGTGCAATTGCTGGGTCCTCAGGTAGCTCTATTTTTAACTTTTTGAGGAACCTCCATACTGTCTTCCAGAGTGGCTGCACCAGCTTGCATTCCCACCAACAGTGTAGGAGGGTTCCCCTTTCTCCACATCCTCACCAACATTTGTTGTTTCCTGACTTGTTAATTTTAGCCATTCTGACTGAGGTGGTATCTCATTGTGTTTTTTATCTATAATTCCCTGATGCCAAGTGGTGTGGAGCATTTTTTCACGTGTCTGTTGGCCATTTGTATCACACAAAGTAGACTTTAAAAGAAAGACTGTAGGGCACCTGGGTGGCTCAGTCGTTAAGCGTCTGCCTTCGGCTCAGGTCATGATCCCAGGGTCCTGGGATCGAGCCCCACATCGGGCTCCCTGCTCTGCGGGAAGTCTGCTTCTCCCCCTCCCACTCTCCCTGCCTGTGTTCCCTCTCTCGCTGTGTATCTCTCTGTCAAATAAATAAAATCTTTAAAAAAAGTAAAATAAAATAAAGACTGTAACAAGAAACAAAGAGCAGTATGTAATGATAAAGGGGTAAGACATAACAATTTAAATATTGGTGTACCTAAATATATAAAGCAAATATTAACAGACCTAAAGGGAGAAATTGATAGTAATATAATAATAATCGTAGGGGCATTAACATCCCACTTACATTAATGATAGATCAGGCAGAAAATCATAAGTAAACAGTGTCTTTGAAAAACACATTAGACTAGATGGGCTTAACAGATATATACAGAACATTCCTCCCCAAACAACAGAATACACATTCTTTTCAAGTGCACATTGAATATTCTCCAGGACAGGTCAAATGTCAGGCCACAAAACAAGTCTCAATAAATTTAAGACAATAGAAATCATGAAATTATATCAAGAATCTTTTCCAACCACAATAGTATGAAACTAAAACTCACAACAAAAAAAAAATTTTTTTAAACACAAACACATGGAGACTAAACAACATGCCACCAAGCAGCCAATGGGTCAACAAAAAAATCAACGAGGAAATAAAAAACATATGGAGACAAATGAAAACAAAAACACAATTGTCCAAAGTCCTTGAGATGCAGCTAAAGCAGTTCTAAGAAGAACATTTATAGCAAAACAGGCTTACCTCAAGAAACAAGAAACACCCCAAATAAACAATCTAACCTTACATATAAAAGAACTATAAAAAGAAGAACAAAGCCCAAGGTTAGCAGAAGAAATAATAAAGATTAGAGCAGAAATAAGTAAAATTGAAAATTTTAAAGTAATAAAAAAACTTATGAAAAAAAAAACCTCAGTATGGTCCGGGCACAAAAATACACATGTAGATCAATGGAACACAACAGAGAGCCCAGAAATAAACCCACAATTATATGGTCAATTAATCTTCAAAAAAGGAGGCAAGAATATACACTGGGGAAAAGACAGTGTTTTCAGTAAGTAGCGCTGGGAAAACTACAGCCACATGCGAAAGAATGGAACTGGACCACTTTCTTCTAACATACACAAAAATAAACTCAAAATGGATTAAAGATGTAAATGTGAGATATGAAACTATAAAACTCCTAGAAGAAAACACAGGCAATAATTTCTCCGACATTGGCTGTAGAAACATTTCTTTAGATTTGTCTCCTGAGGCAAGGGAAACAAAAGCAAAAATAATGAGACTACACCATAATTCAAAGCTTTGGCACAGTGAAGAAAACATTCAAGAAAATGAAAAGGCAACCTACTGAATAGGAGAAGATATTTGCAAATGATACATCCAATAAGGGGTAAATATCAAAAATATATAAATAATGTATATAACTCAATACCAAAAAAAAAACAAATAATCCAATTAAAAATGGGCACATGATCTGAACAGACATTTCTCTAAAGAAGGCATCCAGATGGCCAACAGACACATGAAAAGATGCTCAACATCACTCATCATCAGCAAAATACAAATCAAAACCACAATGAGATATTACACCTGTCAGAATGGCTAGAATAAAAAACACAGAAATAACCTGTGTTGGTGAGAAGGTGGAGAAAAAGAAACCCTTGTACTCTGTTGGTAGGAATGTAAACTGGTGCAACCACTGAGGAAAACAATATGGAGTTTCCCTTAAAATTAAATATACCACATGATCTGGTAACTCCAGTACTGGATATTTACCCAAAGAAAACGAAAACAGTAATTCAAAAAGATATAATTACCCCTATGTTTATTGTAGCACTTATAAAAGCCAAGATAAGGAAGCAACCTGTGTCCATTAATAGATGGATGGAGAAAGAAGTGGTGGTGTATATACAATGGAATGTTACACAGTCGTGGAAAAGGATGAGATTGTGCCATTTGTAACAACATGGGCGGACCTCAAGGGTATTATGCTCAGTGAAACAAGTCAGAAAGACAAACATCATATGATTTCACATATATGTAGAATCTAAAATAGAAAACAAAGAAACAAAAAGCAGACCCATAATAGAACAAACTGATGGCTGCCAGGGGGTAAGGCGGGGGGATGATGAGCAAAATGGGTGAAGGGGACTGGAAGATACTGGCTTCCAGTTATGATATAAATAAGTCCCAGAGATAAAAGATATAGCATAGGGAATATAGTCAATGGTATTGTAATAGGGTTGTATGCTGACTGATGGTAGCTACACTTGTGAGCAGAGCATAATGTACAGACTTGGTGAATCTCTGTGTTGTACAGCTGAAACTAATGTAACATGTGTGTCAACAGTACTCCAAACAAAAACAAAACAAAAAAAAACACCAGTATGGTAGTGGCACAAAAATCGACACATAGATCAATGGAACAAAATAGAGAGCCCAAAAATAAACCCAGGCATATATGGTCAATTAAATTACAACAAAACAGCCAAGAATATACAATGGTGAAAGGATAGGATTTTTTTTTTTTTCCCAATAAATGGTGCTAGGAAAACTAGGCAGTCACATGCAAAAGAATGAAACTGGACCCCCATCTTTTATCATACACAAAAATCAACTCAAAATGGATTAAAGACTTAAACATATGTCAGACCTGAAACCATAAAACTCCTATAAGAAAACATAGGCAGTAAGCTCCTTGACATTGGTCCTGGCAATTATTTTGGGGGGGGATCTGACATGAGAAGCAAAGGCAACAAAGCAAAAATAAACAAGCAGGACTGTATCAAACGAAAAAGCTTCTGTATAGCAAAAGAAGCCATCAACAACAGGAAAAGGCAACCTATAGTATGGAAGAAAATATTTGCAAATTATACATCTGATATGGAGTTACTATTCAAGGCATAAAAAGAAATCATACAACTCAATAGCAAAAAAACAAGCAATGAGATTTTAAAAAATGGGCAGAGAATCTGAACAGCCAACAGACACATGAAAAGGTGCTCGACATTAATGCAAACCAAACCACAATGAGGTATCACCTGACACCTGTTAAGATGACTATTATCAAATAGGGAAGAAATAACAATTGTTGGCAAGACTGTGGAGAAAAGGGACCCCTTGTGCACTGTTGGTGGCGATGTACCTGGTTCAGCCACTCTGGAAAACAGTATGGGGTTTCCTCAAAAAATTAAAAACAACTACCATATGATCTAGCGATTCCATTCTGGTATTTATCCAAAGGAGACAACATAACTATCTCAAATGGATATCGGTACCCCCATGTTCATTGTGGCATTATTTACAATAGCCAAGACATGGAAATGACCCAAGTGTCCATCCAAGAATGAATGGGTAAAGAAAATGTAGTATATATACACAATGGAATATGATTCAATGAAATATGAATCATAAAAAGGAAGGAAATCCTATCATTTGCAACAATGGGTGCATCCACTTATTATACTAAGTGGAATAAGTCAGAGAAAAACAAATACTATATGATCTTACTTGTATGTGGAATCTTAAAAAAAAAAAAACAAACCCTAAACTCATTGATACTGAGGACAAATCGGTGGTTGCCAGAGGCATGTGGTGGTGGTGGGGGGGGGGCACGGGAAATAGGTGAAAGTGGTTAAAAGATGCACACTTTCAGGTAGACAATAAGTCCTGAGGATAGAATCTCCAGCATGTTGACTATAGTTAATAATACCTTATATGTTTGCAAGTTTTTAAGTCTTCAAAGTGCTCTTCCCAAGAAAAAAAAATTGTAACTACGTGTAATGAAAGATGCCAACTAAATATATCGTAGCAATCATTCACAATATATACAAATAGCGAATCATTATGCTGTACACTTGAAACTAATACAATGTTGTAAGTCAATTATATCTCAAAAATATTCTGCTTCTCAACAACATCAGCATAACGATTTATTTACTTTTCCCCACGATATCTCACATAACGACCCAGAACAAGGATGTCTACACTACTACCAACAGTAGGACTAAAATTGGTTTGCAATTTTTTTTTTTTTCAGTTTTCAGCCTTTTAATGTCAAACTAACTGAATCTCTGTTTTAGATACTATTTTTGAGTACATCATAACTTTAAAATATTGCTTTGTCAGTCTGAAAACCTTTTTATTTTTATGGGTGAGTTAAACCTGTTTTACTGATATAGTTGATATATTTCACCTCCTATTCTTTTATTATGTGGCTTCCTATCTTACTTATTCTCTCAAATATACCTTTTGTGTTCAGCTAAAATTTAGCTTTATGTTAACATTATTTAATATCCTCAGTCCCGCTTTTTGGGATACTATCTATTCTTTACTTTGAGCAATCCTAACAGTAGCAAAAAAAACCTCTTCTTGCTCCTCCCTTCCCTATCCTCCAGTGTTTAATTTAAATTACTATTATTCTCTCATAGTTAATATTACGAATCTGCCAATAAGCTTCTCTACCTTCCCTACACTCTCCATATTTTGATGGTTGAGCTCCGTATGCATTGTTTCTACACTATCTCCCATATTTGCATCAGTTCTATAGGTACATCCATAAAGTTTACCTCCAGTCCCTATGCCTCTGTCTCACCCCTCATTTGGCTGATGCTTGTCCTCAAACATATAACCTCAGGAAGGGCTCATGGGAAGAATATCCCCTAATTTCTAATATGTTCATAACAAGTCATCCATGGGCATTATACTTGAAGGTCAGTTTGTCTGGATATACGGTCCTTGGCTTACATTTTCTTCCCGTGGGTATCTTAAATTTACTACCCCTTACCTGCTGGCATAATACATTGTAGCTCAAAAGTCTGATTCTAGTGTTATATTCTTTCCCTTAAAAATGACTTGATTGGGCACCTGGGTGGCTCAGTTGGTTAAGCAACTGCCTTCGGCTCAGGTCATGATCCTGGAGTCCCGGGATCGAGTCCCGCATCGGGCTTCCTGCTCGGCAGGGAGTCTGCTTCTCCCTCTGACCCTCCCCCCTCTCATGCTCTATCTCATTCTCTCTCTCAAATAAATAAATAAAATCTTAAAAAAAAAAATGACTTGATTGCCAGTCTCTGGTCAGTGTATAATTTTGAAAATAACACTTTGCCTTGGTAGCCTGACCGACTGAAGTTAAATCCTTATTCCTCTGTGTGATAGCTGTATGGTCTGAGCAATGTTATTTAACCTTTTCATGTGGGGATAAAACTGGTGCGTGAGATAATTCTGAGGACTGGACTAAGTAAGGTCTATAAACAACTCCAGTCCTTCTAGTGAAGCCGGCTGTAACAACAGGTTTATTTTCAATAGTACTTCTTTCTGTACAGAGGGAAAAATTGAAGGCAGATGCTTTCGGAGGCACAGCCACGGGGTAGTCAACAACAGTGACTCATACTTCAGTAACTTTGTAAAATGATTTTGTGACAAAAGCATCTCTAGAGAGCATCTAGTTTAGGGGCGCCTGGGTGGCTGAGTTGGTTAAACGTCCAACTCTTGATTTTGGCTCAGGTCATGGTCTCAGGGTTGTGAGATGAGCCCTGCATCAGGCTCTGCACTGGGCGAGGAGCCTGCTTAGGATTCTCTCTCTCCTTCTCCCTGTGCACCCTCTGCTCCCTCTCTTAAAAAAAAAAAAAAAAAAAGCATCTAGTATTAATATTGAAGAAAATTGGCAAATCTCCATTTTTTTAGTTCCTGTTATTCACTAGGATTTGTTTTTTTTTGTTTTGCTTTGGTTTTTGCATTGCTGCTTTCAACTTTTGCCCTTCTCCCACTCAGGAGAGACATCACACTCCATCCCTTGAGTTCTTTAAATAATGCTTATCAAATAACCAACATTTAGCCAGCTTTATCAGTTCTTTGGACAGACCCATTAACTAATGAAAACACCCTGTTAGCATGAAGAGTGGCCCACCATCCAAAAGAAATTTGTTTGCTAGATTCTCTCTCTCTCCCATCATTTCTTAGCAGCTATCTAAATTTCCAATCAACAAGGCACAGCGCTGGATGCTCCTTAAGGATGCATTTCTATTATTTAGGACAAGAATAATCTCCAAATGTGTTTCTGGCATTGCACAGGCAAGACGACAAGCATGTAGGAAGCGAGAGCAGTCATTGACGGCTTGACAGAGCTTCAGACTTGCTGCGTGAAATAGTCTGAGGAACGTTCTGGCCTCTTTGAGGCCAAAGCTGGAAAAGCGGAAAGGAAAAACGCTCAATTGCAGATGGATGTGGCAGCCCTTTTGTCCACTTCATTTTCCCTCTCTCCAAATGACCTTTATTGAAAGTTTTCACTGGAGCTGATCTTTCGAAGCAGGAGGACACGGACCTGGCTCGTGCTCTGGCCAATCAGCTTTTCTGTACACCTATTCCTGTGCTCGTGCGAGAATAAACTCACGTGCCTGCCCCACCTGTATGTGAGCCCAACATATGTGGAGACAGACCCGGTTTTGATAAATGAAGCCTTATTATCCAAGGAGCATCACTGGCTTCACTGCTCCTTCTTCAGACACCCATTGCCCTTTTATATGCACATCTAAAAGTTAAAGAAATGTTCTGTGTGTTTGTCAGATGGAGTTTCTGACATTAAGTGACCCCAGCAAGGATCTCTTTGTGGTGAGTGGGATGAATGGGGCAGACACAACACCCTTCGGACTCACACTGTCCCCGGGATTAGACTCCTGGCTCCTTCACCTCCAGGAAGGCCCAGCTATGTGATTTTATTTTATTTTTTAAAGATTATTTATTTGAGACAAAGAAAGAATACAAGTGAAAGCCGGTGGGGAGGTGCAGAGGGAGAGAGAGAATTTCCAGCCAACTCCCTGCTGAGCATGGAGCAGATGCAGGGCTTGATCCCAAGTCCCTGAGATCGTGACCTGAGCCAAAATCAAGAGACAGTCCCTTAACTGATTGAGCCCCCCAGGTGCCCCCCAGATATGTGATTTTAGAATTTTCCCTCATCACCAGCTTTTGCTGAATTTTTTATGGAATTCTTTATTATTGGTTTTCATGCAGGGACAACCTGATATTTGAGACATTCCTAAGCACTGTCTGCGTAAAGGAAATGAAAAGCCTGCTCCTGATAGCACGGTTGTGGATCGAGGGGTCTGGGCTGCAGACCTGGGACAGCCAGGGTCCTGCAACATTACCAGGACCGGCCCTTCTCCCACCACCATCTCCAGAACCAGGAGAGCTGGTCGTGCGTTTCCAGTTTCACTGTGATTGTATACATACGTGAGTCACATCTGTGAAAACCCCGCATGCCTGAGAGAAGAAAACAGGCTGGACAGGGGCTTCTGTGGAGAACTGGGAAGAGAAAAACTGTAGAGACTGGATAGGAGGTGAGAAGAGTAAGAATTTTAAAAATCAAAAGTGAGGAAGATAGAGAGGAGGAGACGCTAATGGGGGATGAGCCAGGAAGGGGTGAGAGAATGTGTGCTTTGGAAAGCAATGTGCAGTGACGGATTTGAGTCAGCAAAGCTATTGTCATTTCATTTAGGGTACAAAATAAGCCCAAATTGTCATTTAATGCATTCAATGCAACAGTAACTTTGGGTAAGGGACTCTGGAATCTTGACTTCCCATCTATGCTGGTGTCAGGAGGGGCTCTAACCCGAGACTCTGCCAAAGCTACTCAAGTCTCACCTGGACACCTGCTGAGGTAGGACTTTACAAGTAAACTGGTCTCTTTTTTACATCTGGAGGTGGAGACAGCAAATTATCTTATGTGAAAAATTTCCATAGTGGCTTCCTTAATGAGCTTTAAGAGTAAAAGAGAAGCTTCTGGGTTTTTTATGTTTTTGTTGTTTATGATGTAGAGACTGCCCTTCTTTGGCACGCACACTTCTGGGGTGGGGTTGACTATGAAGTTGCATAGAAAAACTAAGGGTCTCCTGAGAGTCCAGAGACAGCCCCCAACCTCCTCTTTCTGGTACTTGAAGTTAGGAAACCCTGCCCACATAAACCGCAGTTGTTCTGACCATGCTCTGCCCTGACACAAGGGGACACCACTGTCATTGAGCAACCATTGTGGACTACTAGTGAAAATAGACCCAAGACCCCCAAAAGGGATCGTTCCTATTTCCACCCACACACAACTACCTCTGACCTCCCCCCTCCCCCTGCCCCGCATATTTCATTTCAGCAAGAGGAACCTCTTCAACGGTCTAAACTTAATCTCCTCACCTGGGACTTGAATCCTATTCCTCCTGCCTTCTCAGGAAACTTCTACTGCTCATTTACCCCTTGTTTCCTTCCCCCAAACCTCCGATGCCTCCCATACTTTCCCTCACTCGCCCTCTCTGCCCATGCATGGGTCCTAGTCCATTTGGGCGGCTATAACAAGTCACCACAGACTGGATGGTTTAAGCAATAGAAATTTCTCAACTCACAGTTCTGGAAGCTGAGGAGTGCAAGATCAAGAACGCGGCAGATCAGGTGTCTGAGGAAGACCTCTTCCTGGTTTGTCAGCAGCTGCCTTCTCCTTGGTGGTCAGCAGAGAGGGGGCACGAGCTCTTGCGAACCTCCTTATCAGGGCACTCACTCTTCCCATTCCCCAGGGCTCCACCCCGATGGCTCCACCACCTCCCAAAGGCCCATCCCGACACCATCACTCTGGGGGTTAGGTTTCAACATATGACTTTTGGGAAGGGTCACACTCAGTTATAACAGCTTGCCTCCCATTTTATTGAGAAAATGCAGCAACAGATGAAAATTTCCATGAGCTCCTCACTGGCCTCTGCGAAGAGCATCTGTGTTCACCCAGACTTACGTGGTGGTTTCCCTGCCTCTTGCCCTCCCAGTAACCACCCCCCCCACCACCACTGCTGCTAGAATCATTCTTTTCACACACAATTCTGATGTCACTTTCTGCCTAAAACTCTCCAGTGGTTCTCCACAACTCACAGGGAAAACTCAGTATTTGACTTAACATCCTAGACTCTCATGCTTTAGTCCCTGCCATCCTTAATATCCTAAGGATGACTTTCCCTCTGGCCCTTTCTCTGCTCTCCCCTAAATGCTTCACACACCCTCCTTCACAGTTCTGTGGTTTCCCACGCGCCACCCCTCCACCGGCCATCATGTCCCTGTTACTCCATCTAAATAATGTGTATTCTTCAAAGTGCACCACATCCAAAAAGTCTTCTGAGGTCACTCTAACTCTGCCTAATTTTTTAGATGCCAATTCTCTATGCTATTGGAGCATCTGTGATGTTTCTGACGTGTTTTGCTTAAATGTGTGAGGATGAGCAATGAAGTGTGGAGGGCCCATGAGTTAGGTAAAGATAGACCTTTTTGATCAGTTGGAAGAGGGGTCTTGGTAGCGTGTAAGCAGCTCACACAGCTGCTGCACATCCCCTGGGTGAGTACAGATGTAAAGAGGGTAAGAAGGGTGAGTCTAGGAAGCTTGAGAAGGGACCCTTGGTGGGGTGGGGGGGGGGGCGTGGTGGTGTTCAAGGGCAAGCTGGGCCAGGCCACAGGGATCTTCGTGCCAGGCTAGAAGCAGGAGATTATCCAGGTGGGTTTGCCAGGTGAGGCGGCAGGCAGCTCTGGGCATAGAACTTGGGAGGTTCAGGCACAGCTGAATCCAGGAGCTTGAGTGAGGCCATCAGGATCTTCTTTTCCTCTCCCTCCCTCACTCTCCAGCACCCCACCCCCATCCTGCTATCTGAGGTCTTGCCTCCCTCCACTTGTCTTGTTCTGCATGCAGCTCTCTCCAGCTGCAAGAGATAAGTCTTCAGAAGCCCCAGGCTCACATAACTCAGCTATCCCAATAGAAAACAAACACCTCTCCCCTGAAGTCCACAAGGAGGAAAAAACTGTCCAACTTAAGCAATCTTCCTGACACACCTGGGTCTTACCTGATTCTATTTAGGACTCATTCATTCAAAAAACCCATTTCTTGAACATCTACACTCTGTGGCAGGCACAGGATACAGCAATAAGAAGAGAGAGCAAAGGAAAGAAGTTGAGTGACTTCAGGATGGATTAGGGAAGGAGCAATTCACTGTTGATATTCTGGTGGCATTCAGAGGCTGGCAAGGGGGGTGGGGAGCCAGAAACAAAACTTTTTTTTAAATGGACAAATCAGAACTACAATGAGATATCCTGTCAGAATAGCTAAAATTAACAACATAAGAAACAGCAGGTATTGGTGAGAATGTGGAGAAAGGGGAACCCTCTTGCACTCTTGGTGGGAATGCAAGCTGGTGCAGCCACTCTGGAAATAGTATGGAGGTTCCTCAAACAGTTACAAATAGAACTACCTCATGATCCAGCAATGTCACTACTAGGTATATACTCAGAGGATACAAAAATATTGATTCGAGCAGATACATGCACCCTGATGTTTATAGCAGCATTGTCTACAATAGCCAAACTATGGAAATAGCCCAAGTGTCCATCAACTGATGGATGGATAAAGACGATGTGATATGTATATAGATATATAGATATATAGATCATGTATATACATGATATCATGCATCGCGTGTATATACACACACACAAAATGCAATATTATTCAGCCATAAAAAAAGAATGAAATCTTACCATTTGCAATAATGTGGTTGGAACTAGAGGGTATTATGCTAAGTGAAGTAAGTCAGTCAGAGAAAGACAAATACCATATGATTTCACTCATGTGGATTTTAAGAAACAAAACAAATGAGCAAAGGGGGAGAAAAGAGAAAGAGAGCCAAACCAAGAAACAGACTCTTAACTATAAACTGCTGGTTACCAGAGGGGAAAGGTGAACTAGGTGATGGGGATTAAGGGATGAGCTTGTGATGAGCACCACGTGATGTGTGGAAGTGTTGAAGCACTGTATTTACACCTGAAACTAATATCACACTGTATGTTAACTAGAATTTAAAAACTTAAAAAAATGGACATTTCCCCAAATAGTAAAGAAATGGGGAAAGAAAAAAAACCCCTAAGAACCCAGAGCACAATAAATATGAACACTGTCTGGTGCCCAGTGAGCATGGTCCCCCGAGCAGATGTTCCAAAGGCAGACCCACTATGCATTGCCACCAAGGGGGGGTGACTGGGGCAGGTCGCTGGGCTTTATTTCCATGAGGACCTGAGGGCCCTTCTGTGGGAAACTTTTATTCAGATGTAGTTTAAGATTCAAAAGTAGATGCAAAAAACCCAGAGCATCCCTGTGGACCGTTCACCCAGGCTTTTCCTCAAGGATAACATCTTACCCAGCCATAGCACATTTCCAAAACTAGGAAGCAGACTCTAGCCCAACACTGCTAATTTAAGTGGGGGGGGGGGAGGTTATTCAGCTTTCACCATTTTTAATACGCACCTGTGTGCACTTGCATGCCACGGTACTAGGAAATGTTAGCACACTGATAGATTTGTGTAACTGCCACTCCAATCAGGACATGGAGCTATGATAAGATACTTTTGAATGTGAAGATCTTGAATGTCAATCCTGAAACAGATCCCAGCAAACAGAGAGGGAGGACACTGGGCCCCCGCGTCTCCACCGCACCTACCCTCCAGCCAGCAAGGATCATTGAGGAGACTTAATACAGTGTGGGGGCGGGGGGAGGAGGGGGTCATTTCCAACAAATGCTGGGAGGCACCAGCCTCGCTGTAAAACAGGAGGGCAAACACTGAAAGCGAGGTCACAAGTCCTCCGGCTCAGCAGTGGGGGAGAGGGGCTTCATCAACACCGAAGGCAGGAAAGGGGACCCCAGGCCCCACACCTGGAGGCTGTAATGGCCACCAGGAGATACTGGAAGTCCCCACCAGCCCCTCCCGGCTGGGCTCCTGGGCCCGGGAGGAACACTTGGGGCCATTAGCAATGCAGATTCAGAGTCTACTTTTTCCTCCAACATCCCCCAGCCAAATTATAGGGAGGGGGCCAAGTTACAAGAGTCAAAGGACAATGTGGATGTTGGGACATTCTCTGGAGCTTTGCCGGAGACCCTGTCGGCTGCTAAGGGCTTTTTCCCTCCTTTCTTAGAGCAGGGAAGTTAAAAACCCTAGAGGTCTTTCTTTTGTGAAGGAAACCTTGTATTTCCTCCGAAGTACTGACCAAGTATGATCATTTTTCTTCACAAAAATTGGCTGAAATCTCCAGCCCATACTAGGGCATTGCAGCAAGCAGTTTAAAGAAAGCCCAGGAGGCCTTAGGTGAGAAGTGGCATCATGGTGGACGGGGGAGCTCATGGTCAGGGCTCTAGCAGGGGCTGGGCAGTCAAGGCAACGTCTATTCCCAGGGTCCATCCCAAGGTGTGGCCACGTCTGTCCCTAAACAGGGTAGAGCAGGCAGACACAGCAGAGGGGGCCCAGAGAGGTCACACATGGAGTCTCCTCTCATTGTTGGCAATAATGGGGCACTCTTTGTTCAGATTTTCCTCCCCTACTCTCGGAGGAAGTGTTGGGACTGCATGAAAGTAGCCAAGAGCCAAGTTGTGGCACTTAGGGACTTAACATTTAGACACGCTAGGCACCCTGTCTGGTCTCAGCCCCAGCTCTTCTCGAGGGCCTCTGGTCTAAGTAGGAAGCCACCTTGATTACTCCCCCAGAGGTCTGGGCACAAACATCCTCCATATCCCAGAGGACAGTGCCTTAGATGGTTGAACCGTCAGCTCCCTGAAGTCACTACCAGCCACTATGAACACCATCACCTCCATCACCCAAGGCTGAGGAGGAGACAGGTGGTGAAGGGATGGTGTTAGTCATGTCCTTACTGCATGTCAGGCACTGTGTGAGGTGCTGGGTCCATTACACCATGAAATTCTAATAAAGCTGCAATGGGGCTCTCACCCCCATTTTCTACCCAAGCAAATGGAGAAGGTGGGTGCCTGAGGTCCTCTAGCTAGAGAGCAAGGGAGAAAGAATTGGAGCCTGGGTTGGCTTGATTCCAGGGTCTGCATGTAGTCTACTGCTGGGTGAAAACTCCTGGTAAGCCACTTTAAGTCCTCAGATGGGGCACAGAGAGTGAGTGGGGCTTGTTAGTGCATGCACTAGCCAAGGGCACACAGACTGAGCATTCAGATCTTCCACTCAGGCCTCCATCCCAGTCAGAGAAGCTTCTTTCCAGCCTCACCCTGTGCCCCACGGTGCTCCCCACCCCCTCTTCTCCTGGTTTTCCTCTCCTCTAAGTGCCCAAATTTCCAGCAACCTTCAGATTTGATATATGGAACATCTCCAAACGACATTCCCATTGACATTGAGCATGCTGCGGTGTGGAGCTCAGCAATAAAAGGGGAGAAATTAACAGACATTTAAATTCTAAAATTAATGACGAGAGGTCAGAGTCTTGAGAACATCTGTTTCCAGCATTTTCAAGGGGGCCTTCGATTTGCAGGCAGCACTGAGCCATGTGGTTATCAGCAATTAACTGTGACTCCACACAGCTTCGTGACCAAGAGCCGGGAGCTGGACGCTGGGATTCAGCGGCTGTACGCATGGGCTCTGGGGCTTGCTCCAAGCAGTGTGTCTACCATGGCTCAGGGTCCTGGCCCTGTGTGTAGTTTTCCATGCTCTTGTCTGGAAAACCCGAGTCCGTATTTCTCCAAGTCTAAGAGTTCTGGTAACTGAGGCTTCAAGAAAGAAGTCCTTGGGCCAAAGAAGGGAACTTAACGCTTTCTGGCGTCGCACTCTCCAGTATGACAGCTCCTAGCCACGTGGAGCTGTGAAGCATCTGAAACGTGGCCAGTCTGAACAGAGATAGGCTTTAAGTGTAAAATGTATACTGAATTTCAAAGACTGTATGGAAGAAAATGTAACTTTTTAGATTAGGTTTTTGAAAGAATAGTATCTTGGCTATATCGCATTAAATAAAATGTTATCATTGAAGTCCATTTCAATTGTTCCATTTTACTTTTTTCCCAACGTACCTGCTACAGAATTTAAAGTTACACATGTGGCTCACATATTTCTGTAAGCCACTATTGCTCTAGAGTTTCTGTAGCTTTGTGTTTTGGAGCGAGGGGGGCTCTTATCACTCCTAAGAGGGGCTTTTGGAAATTTTAGAGGGCTCTTCGGTGTCACACTGCTCGCAGGAGATGCTTCTGACACAGTGTGTTGGGCATGAGGCATGTGGAGACTCCCACAATGACCAAGAGCAGTTAGATGCAACATGACGGTTATCCCATGACCCGCATCACTGAATGTCCCAACAGACAAGATATAGATGAAAAATTGGTTATCTTGATCTGAGCCTCAACTAAACCCCATTTTACATATAAACATGAGGTTTGGGTTTTTTGTTTTTTTTTTTTTTGCACAAACTGGAGTTTCCAAGGACACAGCTGCTGTGTAAATCAAGGAAAGATTGCACTTTGTTTCACTGGAACATTACCAAATGTTGTTCATCACTTTAGAAATTCACAGCACTGTTGGCAATGTTGCTCATGGTATTTGAGTTGCCAACATAACACACAACCATTGCCACCAGGCATCGTCATCACCCCAACCCCCGGAGAGGTGTAAATTTCTGCCTACTTCCCTATATCTTTGAGTGTACTTGTATCTTTGAGCATATATGAAAATGCATGGCATTGTGTTTAAATTACTTTCCCTTTGGGGCACCTGGGTGGCTCAGTTAAGCATCTGCCTTTGGCTCAGGTCATGATCCTGGGGTCCTGGGATGGAGTCCCACATCAGTCTGCCTGCTCAGCAGGGAGCCTGCTTCTCCCTCTGCCTCTGCCCCTCCCCCGCTTGTGCATTCTCTTGCTGTCAAATAAAATCTTTAAAAAATAAACAATTTCCTTTGTTCCTTCTATATTACAATTATGACTTTATATCGGTTTAAAAAAAATGTGTGTAGGTAAATTATACTACCAAAAAGTGGGTCTTACAAATTCCCCCCCCAAAAAAGGCACGTTGCAGCTGATAGAATTATAAACCATCACTTGAACATGTTCATGCCCTCTTTTGACTGAGGCAGGTTGAGTCTTTGCCCCTTAAACACCTTCTCATTCTTTAGCTTTCAGATGCAGTGGCCCTTCCTCAAAATAGTCAAAATGTCACCTGCTGTATGCTCCCTTGCCCTCTATTTCCCGTCACTCCATCCTTCATCCCATGGACGGTACTGTCCGTGAAATTATCATCCCCCCGCCCCCGGACTGCAAGAGTAGAGATGTGTACATTTGGTTTGTCACTGTACACCCAGTGCCCAGCGTATGGCCGAGCACTCTAGTACATGCTGAATGCTTAGTGAGTAAATGAATTAATGGAGAGGAGGCTGAGTGGGGATCTAGAGAGGTATAGGGTGACTAGGACTGTGGGCCAGCAGCTGGGTAGGTATGGTTGGCAATTCCATGGGAGCCCAATGCTTTGATATTGGTGAAATAGCCCCGAATCTGTAGAATAAAGCACTTTGGAGTCAGGTGGATTTGGCTTCCAGTCCCAGTTCTGCTACTCACTACCTTGGTCATTTTAGGAAAGTTCATTGACCTGAGGGAGTAATAAGGCTACTTTCCTCATTCATTAGGGGACTGGAGAAGTGCTGGGAAAGCACTTACCACAGTGTCTGGCAAATAATAGCAGGTCCCTAAGTGCTACCTGCTGTTCTTGTTATTCCAACTCTTCCACAGAGGCTGGATGTGGCTCTCACAGAAGCCCGCTTGCCCACCTCCCAGAGGGAAATCCTACAATTCAGTAGAAAAGCTAAAAATAACTGGGTTTAAAAATGGGCAAAGAATTTGAATAGATATTTCTCCAAAGAAGACATACAAATGACCAACAGGTAGGTGGAAAGGTGCTCAATATCACTAAACATTGAGCAAGTCCCATTAAGCCAAAATCACAATGGGATGTGACCTCACACCAGGGGGAGGGCTGTTATATAGAAAGACAACAAGTTGAGGATATGGAGAAGAGGGGCACTTGTGCACTGCTGGTAGGAATGTAAATTGATGCAGCCACTGTGGAAAGCAGTATGGAGGTTCCTCAAAGATTTAAAAACAAAACCAAAAAACTACCATATGACTTAGCAATCATGCTCCTGGGTATATATCCAAAGAAGTGAAATCAGGATCTTGAGGAGATATCTGCACTCCCAGGTTTATTGCAGCATTATTCACAATAGCCAAGATTTGGAAGCAACCTACACATTCACTGATGGATGAATGGATAAAGAAAATGTGGTGTATACATACGATGGAATACTATTCAGCCTTAAAAAAGGAAGGAAATCTGGCATTTACAACAACATGGATGAACCTGGAAGGACATTATGCTAAGCGAAGTAAGTCACACACAAAAAGGACAGATATTACATGATGCCTCTTATATGAGGAATCTAAATAGACTTAATAGAAGCAGAAAGTAGAATGGTATTTTCCAAGGGCTGGGGAGGAGGGATAAATGGGAAGGCGTTAGTCAAAGGATACAAAGTTTCAGTATGTACCAGATCAATAAGATACATAAATCAGAGATATCTACTATACCCCATAGTGCCTAGAGTTAAGAATGCTGTATTGTATACTCAACACTTTGGTAAGATGGTAGATCTTAGGTTAAGTACTCTTATTACATACAAATAGGGTGGAAGGAAATTTTGGAGGCAATCAATATATTTATGGTATAGATTATGGTGATGGTTTCATAGGCATCCCCTAATCATCAGGTTAAACACATCAAATAGGTCAGCTTTTTGTAGGTCAACCATACCTCAATAAAATGTTTTAAAAAAATTAAGAAAAAAAATAAAGACCAGATGACCAAAAAAAAAAAAAAAAATTAACCTCATCTAGAAACATCCCCACAGAAAAACCCACAATGTTTGACCAAATATCTGGGCACCTAGGGCCCAGTCAAGTTGACATATAAAATTAACCATAGCAGTTTATATAAATGCGTCCCTACTAACCTGTGAGCTCCCGTGAGAACTAGTACTAGTGTTTTTATCTCAGAATCGGAGGGTAGAGCACAGCCAATATCATTTACTGACCATGTGAACAGAGGTTCTGGCCCCAATCAGAGAACTCACATCTCTAGATAAGAAAATGCTACCTCCCCACCGACACCCTGTTTTACAATTCTTCCTTCATCCGAAGTCATTAGTTTGTAGGTCCAACGGGAAGCCTCGAACTGTTCGTGCTGAAATGTAAGCCTGTTAGGTCTGGTATGATGCCCAGCAGAGGAGAGAGAATAGTTCATCATGCCTCCCCAGTACCAGAATCAGCATCACCTCAAGCAAAGGAGGACAAGAGATCTTCATGGCTCTTCCCCCTTGCAGCCTGCCCTTGTACATCCAAGACCACCACCCCTTCACGTGGAGGAGAGTCCTCTCATGGACGCAGGCATACCGAGGAGAAGGGGACTAAGATTTCTTAAAAAATAATTAGACACCATACATATAGTATGTGGTCCTTAATCAACACAACAGCCGTATTGTTCTTTACGTTTGACGGTTTCCAAAAAGGGACTTGGATTTCGGTTAAGTAACTGTTGAGCCTCTATATGGTGGCAATGGGACTCACACCCGGGTCTGCCCGGCGCCAAGGCTACTGGTCTCCACGACTCCATGCTGCCTCCTTTAGAGGCAGTTGGCCTGTCATGGTCACCTACTAGGGAAACAAGCAGGAATGCGTGGTAACGCCTGGGGATGCCCTCCAGCAGTCTGCAATGTGCGGGCCAGGAGGCTCCTCTTCCCCCAGAAGAGGGCCTGAGCCAAGCTCCCGCAAGGTCTCCAGATGTGGGCAGCAGACTTCCCCAACCATGGCTATAAACAGCTGGTGCCAAAGCACAGATCATTTGATGCCCAAACATGCACTGTTTTTTTGCCCTGAGCTTCAAGTCCACTGTCCTACCTATTCCACGGAAAAGGCGAACATTCTCCCTGGGAGGAGGTGGTTCTGCGGGCCAGCAGGCCCTGCTCACCTGTGCCTGAGCGTACCTGTCCACAAGGCTGCACAGCGGCTGGCCCTTCTGTCGAAGGTTCCATTCTGTACCAGTGAGGTCTGCTGGGGTTCACCTGAGCCTGCCATGTGGCCTCTCATCATCCCTTACTTTGAGATGCCGTTTTACAGTCCACTTTCCCATAGATTTCTTACCTCATCTGCTAAATCAAGGGTTGGCAAACTATTGCCAGGGGGGCCAAGTCCTGCTCACTGCCTATTTTTCCTACTGGAACATACCCAACCCCATCCTTTCACGGTGTGTCTATGGTTGCTTTCCCTAAAAGGCCCAGCCAAGTCATGGCTGCAGAGACCATTATGGTCCACAAAACTTAGAATATTTGCTACCTGCCTCTTTACCAAAAAAGTTTGCCAGCCTGCTCTAGACAACCCCAGGAGGTAAATGCAATTACTATCATTTCCTAGTTGTAGGTTAAAAAAAAATAATAGATAAAACCAAATTGCTTAGAAAGCCTATATGGTTTCTTAAGGACACAGAACCCAAAGTCAAACCGAAAGCCAAATTCATATTTAAGAGATGGGAATACAGGAAAGGTTTTTACCAGGCAGTGCTTCTCTGAGAACGCCTTCCGGGCCCAGTGGCCTTGTCTTGGTGAAAACAAAAGGAGAGGCAAGTTTCAGTTCTTTAAAACATGGTAGATAGTCAATACCTTCTTTGCCCACGGATCAAGAGAACCAGGCTTGAGCATGAGGCTGCAGGGCCTGAAATGCCAGCCAAAAGGGCCTGGAATATTCAAAGTTGGTATTTTATTTTAGTTTCCTAGTTCAAAAAGCAAACAAAACCCACACAACCCCTAGTTGTACGAGAAATAAATGCCAGGAAGGTGTGTGGGGGGGAAGGCAGGCACGAGTTCTTCTGGTGTGGCCAGGGAAGCAAAGTTTCCGGGGGTGGCCTTCCTCAGGCAGGATTCTCTCCCCTCAGCACATGCAGAATCTGGATGGCAGCCATGCTCAGAGTCCTCATTTCCCCATGCTGTCTAGAACAGAAATGGGCTATCCTTGTGTTGATTCATGTTTATAATGTAGAGACTTGGAGCCTTTTGTTTCTGATAAGAACTTCTTTCCTAATGATATTTTTAACAGCCACACACCATCTCCTTATAGCTCCATCCAGGACAGTCTGCCCATCCCCAGTCATCCTGGTGAGTTTAGAATGGTCTGGGAATGGATGGTGAAGAGCCCACAGGGGACTTTGTACTCAGTCTTGGACACCAGGAGTCTGTGGGGCTTCAAGCAGGCAGGCCCAGCTTGTGTAGACAGAGGGGCCCTTGCCGGGGAGCCAGCCCTAGTCCTGCAGCAAACCTATGAAGCAGGAGTCCTGCAGCAAACACAGAAGCCTTGGAAGAAAAAAAAAAAAAAGGGAAGGCAAAGCCTGGGCTACCGAGCAAAGCTAACCAGGAAGGGAGAAGGGAGGATGCTGCCCACAGGAGTCAACCTTCCTGGGCCAGGTGAGTGGTTGCATCTGTAAAAGGCCCCTCCCAGATGGTGCAGTGTGCAGCCTATGCAACCATACATAGCAGCCCTGAGAAGCACCAACTTAGCTCAAAGGTCCAGAAACAGATTTTGGAAATATAAGATTGAATCAAGCTTAACATATGTAAATGTATGTCTTTGTGTATAAGAAAGAGAAGCAGAATAAAAATAAAATAAACACCTCCGGGCTCTTTGTGCTGAGCCACAATACTAATGATCATGGCCTTGCCTGGGAGACAGCCATCTAATGGGGGTTTTAAGGAGTCATTTTGCATGAGCAGGTCAAAGGCAAAGAGCGGCAGAGAGGACAATTGGAGAGGCAGGTTTCTCCCTGGGGCTGGTGGTTCCTCTCCTCTCAACCAGAACCCGGAGACCGGCCTGTGTTTTCCCAGCCAGCCCCATTCTTTAGCTCCATGTCAATATTTTCCATCAATTTCTAATACCCTTAAAAACCAGCTGTTATTCGCTGTAGCCAATTTCTTGCAGAATTTAAGGAAATTATACATGGGGCTGGCTGGGAGATAGGAAGGCATTGGTTCTCAAACTTGCATGTGCCCAGAATGCCCTGGAGGGCTGGGGAACTCACTGATGATTGCACCCCAACCCCAGTTTCAGATTCAGTAGCTTTGTGTGGGGGGCCAAAAGAATTTGCATTTCTAACACATTCCCAGGCCTTGCCGATGCTGCCGGTCTAGGGACCACACTCCGAATGATTGGATGATAAACCAGGAAGCTTAACAGCATGGACTTTGGAGGCAGACTGCCTGGGAGTGGGTCCTGGCCCCATCCCTTACCACCTCTACCTCTGTGACCACAAGCAAAGGACTAACTCTCTGCACCTATTTCAGCAGCTATGAAATGGTGCTCTGACAGGGATTAAACTAGTTAATCCTACACATAGAGCCCAGCCCACAGACTGCAGTAAGAAGCCATTGCCTACTGAGCCTCATTTGAAAAGAGAAGGATAAGGAGGTGGCAGCACAAGTCAGGGGAGGGGGGCAGCCAGGCGGGGCCAGGGACGCCCCAGCCCCGTCTCGGAAGGGCAGGCACAGCCTGCTCACAAAATGCCCACTGAGGGTCGTGTTGCTGCCTTCCCACCCCCAAGGGAACAGGAAGTAAAGGGGGGGGGGCGACAGCTAACATGACTCCTTATCCACAAGGCACTGCCCCATCCACTGTCTCCTTTGGTCTTCTCCACACCCCGTGAGTTAGGCCTTATCACCTGCAGGAACCCATGGCTCAGAAAGGTCAAGTGACTCCCACCCCACCACGGCCAGGAAGCCAAGGCGCCCACTGCCTCTAAAAATGCACGTCCATCAGGCACCTTATTAGTACAACTGGCCCACACCTCAGCTAGATTCTCTTCCCCTTTCTTCTTCTACAGTCAAGAGCCAAGGTCCATGTCTGTGGGCTCTTTCTGGGAAAGTGGCCCTGGCAGGAGGGTGGCTGAGGGTGACCCTCTCCTGTAAAGAGGTCTGGGGACATCCCAAGCCAGCAGCTTCTCCAGCATCCTGAAAAAGGCTAAGGGGACCACACAGGGTGGGCTCCTGTCTGTGCACTTGGCCTGGAGGGGCAGGGCTCTGCTCACCGAGCACTCATGGAACGGGGTAGCCGGGCTAGCCCGAAAGCACTCGGGCACACCCACGGGCCACTGCGCAGAAGCTTCATGTTGGTGTCAGGAGAGATGGGGGTGGAGGTAATAGCTGTGGGGCAGAGAGGCTGGAGAGACTGTCTCGGGTTCACACTGTATTATCCCCTGGCCACCACACGTTATGGAAGCCTGCCTCTAGTAAGGGGTGCGTGCATGTGAGGGGCAAGCTCACATAATCCAGAGCCTTCTCACGCCAGGCCACCCTGTTCCATCAACAACTCTTCCTGCTCTTCCTGCTTCACCAGTCCCCTTCCTGTTTTGCCAGTGCTTGGACTGATGACTACCTGCCATTTGCCCTCCCTCCCATGAACTGGTCCAAGACCCACTGCGCAGTGGGCTGGAGGTCTGACAGGCTGGGCCCCTTACTCTCAGGTGCACTCTCCTACCCTCAACTTTGTTTGGTCACGCCCAGAGTGGGTAAGACCATCGGAACACTGGGAATGCCCCATGGGGGCATCCCGCCTGTATGTCCTGACCAACTGCCTTTCTGTTCAGGTAAAGTGTTTTCTTGTTCCAGTTTTCCTTCCAATCTGATTCAAACCAAGTATCATTAGAGGGACTTGCAATGCCCACAGCCCAAAGGCTGTCACCGTGAATCGCTTTCTGCCCCAGTCAACCTGAAGTGCGATTCCAAGGAACGTTGTAAATTGCAGCTGGGTGACAGCTAAATACAACACAAACATGTCACAAACCTCAAACTCCGTGAGAGTGACAGAAACAAGACTGAGAAATTAATATGTCATACACACATCTCTGGCTGGTCTGTTTTTCTGATTTAACCACATTTATGCTTTTATCAGCAATAGATAATCTCCAGCCATTACATGGTCCTTCTGGGATTGTAAATGTCTTTGAAATGAACATTTACCATGCAGAACTCCCCTTACATATCAGAAGAGCTTGAAGGTGATTCGTGATGGGATTTGAAAGGTGCTAAAAGGCACTCCCTGTCCCAAACCTTCCTCCTTGCCTGCAATTCCCACAATTAAAGGCACTTATTTGATAACTCAGTCAGAGAAAGACAATTATCACATGATCTCACTCATATGTTGAATTTAAGAAACAAAACAGAGGATCATAGGGGAAGGGAGGGAAAAATAAAACAAGATGAAACCAGAGAGGGAGACAAACCATAAGAGACTCTTAATCATAGGAAACAAACTGAGAGTTGCTGGAGGGGAGGGGGATGGAGGGATGGGGTAACTGGGTGATGGACATTAAAGAGGGCATGTGATGTAAGGAGCACTGGGTGTCATACAAGACCGATGAATCACAGACCTGTACCTCTGAAACCAGTAACACATGTTAATTGAATTTAAATTTTAAAATGTTAAAAAAATAAAGGCACTTATGTGGGATAGGACATTGAATTCAAAAGCCATCTCCTAAAATTCAAGGACATCACCCAAAACAGGTAGCAAGCTGCCCGACTAGCACACAGCCCTCCCCGCATCTCCCCTTCCCATTCTTCCTTCTTAAATATTGAGTGACCGCCATGGATTACCTCAGACATTCTTAAATGAGGGGCCCAGCCATGGGCTTCAGTGATTCCATGACATGGGTAGTCTGTCAGTTTAGTGCATGTGTTATGTGCACATAGGTCTCTAGAGAGGGGCCTCTAACTCTCATTGTATTTCAAGGAGGTCTAGGACTCACCAAAGGGTGAGTCTCCTTCAATTTACTGTATTAATGTGATCAATTTAGAAGGTGGGCCCAGGTCCTTCAAAAAAGAGAGACAATGACCAGGTGATCTGGGAGGAGGGGGCTCTACACTCTGTTGCCAGGAAGGACAAACCAGTGGGAGGGCCACACAGCAGACCCTGGAGAAAGGGGCCAAGGTCACATCTGAACTTCTTTGATTATGTCTAAGATGACCGCTTCTTGCCCCTCCTCCTCGCCCTCCCTCCAACAACTATATATACTCTGCAGAACAATATATAATTTATTAAACACCTACAACACAATAGATACCATGCTTAGTACTACATACGTTATCTTATTTAATCCACACAAACTTTTGAATCTATTCTATTGTTGCTTCATTTTACAGATGGTAAAACCGAGGCTTGAGTGATTGGGTAACTTGACAAGGTCATCCAGCAAACAAGCAAACTGCAAAACCGGGCTCAGGCCGCCTTACTCCAGAATCCGTACTTCTAACCATGTTGTCAGTGGTTCTTAAACTTAAGTGGGCATCAAAATCACCTGGAGGGCTTGTGAGAACTCCGATTTCTGGACTCCACCCCCCTAGAATTTGATTAAGCAGGTCTGGAGTGAGGCCCAAGAATTGGCATTTCTACCGTCTCCCCGTTGCTGCCCTTGACATACAGTGAAGCTAATGAGCACCTTCCTTGCCCAGGCTCTTTGCACAGACTCCTCCCAAGGTCCCCGGAGGGATCCTAAAAATGTACTCATAAGATCACATAATTTTGAAAAATTTACTTGTATGTTACTTTTTTAAGGCAGATCCTTAAAATTGTATTTGCTTTGATCCCCCCAAAGCCTGGACTTGCCCCAGACCCTGGGGTCTTCCTTCAGTTACATTTCTCCTATTTTTATCCCAGACTTGGATCAAGTTACAGTCCACACCAGGAGCCATTATTACCCCCACCCTAAGGGGCTTGGGTTTCATGATGTTCCTCAGTCTGTCAGGATATATCCACGGACATCTGGGGGTTTTAGATAAAGACAGGTCTAAAGTAGCTCCATGCGTTAAAGTGACTGCGTCAGCCATCAGAACACCCTGGCGGAAGTCTGAGTTGGGATCTTAAGGGAGGTCACGCCCACCCCTGCGGGAGGGGAAGACAGACAGGGAGGCCCCTTCTGATGCCTGGGCCAGCAGCAGTGAGAGCGCCCCTCTCTTTAGTACAGGATAAGGCTGGAGGGAATGAGTGTCCCTCACATCTGTCACTTCAAATCTTCTACCTGGAGAGAACTCAACACCACCCTGAGTGCCTGGGAGCATAGTGTTTGGGAAACAGGAAACAGACAAAGAAATAGAAGCTTGACCAGACCTTTCTATGGGGACTAAAAGAGCCCACAGGAGCTGGGGTTACCCCCTCCCCATTCCTACCCACTCAGCAGGAGGCCAGAGCTGTCCAACATAGAAACACAGCTGAAGGCACAGATATAAGGTTTCATTTTCTAGTAGCCACATTTAAAGGGCCAGAGACAGGTAAAAGTTTAATATATTTAATCTAATATATTCAACATTTTATCACAACACATAATCAATATAAAAACTATTAACAAGCTCTTTTATGTTCTTCCCCCACCCATAGTAAGTCCTAGAAACCTGGTGTGTCTTTACATTTACTGTGCATCTCAGTTCAGATGTTAAATTTTCAATGGGCAAAGTGAAATGGGGTCCTAACTACAACTTTGTGTTTAATGGAAAAGTATTTTCTCCTGCTTCCATTTTTAAATTTATATGAAATTAAAACTTCAGTTGATCTAGCTATATTTCAAGGGCTCTGTAGCCACACGTGGCTAGTGTTGGAAGCACAGCTCAAGGATAAAACAAACTGATTTCCGGGGCCTCCTGGAATGAGAATTTCTATGTTGCTAAAACAGTGGTAGTAATAGTAGCTGTCTGCAGACATCCCAGGGAAGAGGGGGAGGGATTTTAGAATTTGGAGAAAAGCAAAGGGAAAAAAATCAAAATGGTGACGATTCCTTTAAGAATCACATATCTCTACAATAACTCCTTTTATTAGTAATTACCATGTTACCATGTTGTATGATTGGTGGTTTAGAATGGGACTCCTCTACTAAACCGTAAGCTCCATGAGGGCAGGAAATGGGTCTCGTATTCACTGTTACAGCTCTTGAGCCTAGCACAGTGCCTGTTGTCTTAGCTCTCAGTATATTGAAAAAGTGAATAAATCACACTAAATCTTTGACATGTGGGGGTACATAAGATTCTGCCTGTGCTTAAACAAATCGGCCCCCAAAGAGTTATCATCATAGCAAGACTAGCAAAGTTAGCACATAGCCTATAGTTTAGTTAAAAACGGAACTACCACGTTGGGCTGTGTATCTCCATTTTGCAGGTGAAGTAATTTGAGTTATTGGTAGTAATGGTGACTTTGTAAGTCCTAAATCTCCACAGAACCTGATGGGTTTCCATTACCCATACAACCCGGAGGCCACACTCCTTCCCACTCGGGCCCTGTTTTCTGGGTCTTTCTTCTTTCGTTTCCTCCAGTTACAGGGAAATCATGGCCAAGCAGGTCAGATTTTTAGTGAGCACTGGGGAAGGGCCACTTATCAGTGGTAGGTTTAGTTTGCAATTTGGGGGGCAAAGGACAAAAACTGAACCTGACTTCCTTAAACATGAACGGGGGGGCGCCTGGGTGGCCCAGATGGTTAAGTGTCTGCCTTCAGCTCAGGTCATGATCCCAGGGTCCTGGGATCAAGCCCCACATCAGGCTCCTGGCTCAGCAGGGAGCCTGCTTCTCCCTCTCCCTCTGCCTCTCCCGATCCTCATGCTCTCTCTCTCTCTCTCTCTCTCTCTAGGTCTCAAATGAATAAATAAAATCTTTAAAAAAAAAACAAACAAACATGAAGGGGGATTCACTTCAAAAGGCATACCAGGGAACCCTGGACAAGAATAGAACTAGGGTCGCACACAGCCAGAACCCGGTCGGCCACCTTGCCTCCTCTTTCTGTCCATCCAGACTGGCTTCCTCTCCATTCTGAGCCATGTGTCAGTAAACACCCTGCGCCACCATAACCAAGCTTTAGGGCTGCAGTTTTCAACCACCAGAGCTCCCTCCCAAAGGTTGGCACACCTCTCTCAGGTCCAAAGATTCCAGAATCCTGCAATGGGGCCTCTTCAGTCTGGCTTGCCCAGGGGCCCTGCCCTGGATAAATCAGTGTGGCCGGGCCTGGAAAAGGATATGCTAGTATAAAGGATGTTGAGGAGACTCTTCTCTTGCCCTCAATTTGCTAAGTCCAGCTCTAGTAAAGAAAAAAAAAAAAAAAAAAAATATTTGTACTCCCACTTGGGCCCCTCCAAGAGACTGCCAAACTGGTCAACCATCACACCAGGTGGGCCCCTACCGGCCCATTTAACATGACTGGAGAGAAAGAGGAGCAGTCATCTGAGTTTTAGACCTTGTGTGGAGCGAGAGGATTCGGGGGATAGGAGAGGGGTGCTTTCCTACCCTCAAGCCAAGGGAGAGGGAGGAGAAGCACTCTGGAGCAGTATGCTGGCAAGGAGGGGAGCCAGGCAGGCAGGGCAAGTGGGTTCGGAGGGCTATGCGATCAGTTAGGGAGACCGCACACTTGGAGAGAGGACAAGGTGGGCTATGAAAATGCCTGGGAGACTGGACGTTTCAAAGGGGGCTGGAATGAACTTTAAGATCTAAAGTGACCTGAAAGTTATAAGACCCTGCCTCGTTGCTCTGAAGGCATCTTCGAAGCAGTTGGGGTGCCGTGGGCAGCCCATAGCCCAACTGGGCCAGGGCTTTACATATGCAGATGGTTGAGCTGAGTCATAACCTTGACATTGCAGCACCATGGCACCCATGATGAAGGGGTCCTGGCAGACCCGCCAGACACACCCACACCCGGAGAGGGTGTGCTTCAGCCCCAGGCCCCAGACTTGGGTTCATGGGCACTCAGCCCAAGTTCTAGTGCCCTGCTGCCCTGGAGTCCTCGTGCCACAGGGGAATGTGTGCTCCCTGAGACCCATCTTCCCAGTGCCCAGCATGATGCCTGGCTCCTGCGTCATCTGAGGGCAGTGGTTCTCCAACTTCAGCTCCAACATTGGAACCTCCTGCAGGAGGACTTGTTCTCACACACACCGTCAGGCCCCATGTCTGGTGTTTCAGATCAGTAGGTCTGGGTGGAGCCTGAGATTTTACGTTCTAACACATTTCCAGGGGACCACACTTTGAGAACCCTCGTGTTCAGTGCTGACTCTGGCCCCCGGAGAGCCACGCCAGCCACCAGAAGTGGTGAGAGGTGCTGACAGAGGCCCTGGGTGGGGGAACAGTTCTTTGGGCCTCAGGCTGGTACACCACCTGGTAGGTAGGCAACTGGGCACGAACTTCCTCTCCCTCCCCCCACCCCCTGCCCGAGTCCAGGGCTCCAGCCCTTTTCTACTCTGATGGGGACTGCGAGGTCTGGCTGTCTGTAACACCTGGGATGGAATCAAGAGGTTAACCAAGAGGCATCTGCTGAGACTTGGTGGGATTCCTTTCTGCCTCCACATCCTCCCAGTCAGTCGGCCTCCAAGTAACTATCGGAGCAGTGTCTTTTCAGCCTCCCATAGGCTGGTTTTTAATGTGGTCAAATATACAGAACACAAAATTTACCATTTCGATCACTTTTAAGTATACGAGTTAGTGGCCTTAAGCACATCCACACTGTTGGGCAACCATCACCACTACCTAATTCCAGGACTTTTTCACCATCCCAAACAGAAATTCTGTACCCAATAACACCCCACCACTCCGCCTCCAGCACTGGGAACCTCTATTCTATTTTCTAGCTCTATGAATTGGCCTATTCTAGGGGCCGCATACAAGTGGAATCATACTATATTTGTCCTTTTGGGTCCGGTTTATTTCACTTAGCATGTTCTCAAGGTTCATCCATGTTGTAGTGTGTATCAGAATTTCCTTCCTTTTTTAAGTTTTTTTTTTTTTTTTTTTTTTTTTTTTGCAAGAGAGAAAGAGAGAGCACGAGAGGGAGGAGGGTCAGAGGGAGAAGCAGACTCCCTGACCAGCAGGGAGCCCGATGCGGGACTCGATTCCGGGACTCCAGGATCATGACCTGAGCCGGAGGCAGTCGCTTAACTAACTGAGCCACCCAGGCGCCCCAAATTTCCTTCCTTTTTAAGGCTAATATTCTACTGGATGTATAGACCACATTTTGTTTATCCATTCATCTGTTGATGGGCATTTGGATTGTTTCCACCTTTCGGCTATTGTGAGTAACACTGCTATGAACACTGTTGTACAAGTATTGGAGTCCCTGCTTTCAATTCTTTCGAGTATATACCCAGAAGTGAGATTACTGGAGTATACGACAATTCTAGGTTTAATTTTTTGAGGAACTGCCACACTGTTTTCCAGAGACTTTGAATTTAATCTTCCACCTCAGAACTGTTCACCAGAAACAGGAATGCTGAAAACCTCACCAGTATCCTCCAAAAGGGATTTGAGGTCAGCCTCTGCCAAGGGGCTTATGGCTCTGAACTTCTGCTATAAGAGGCTTAACGAACCTCCACACTTACATATGCAGAAATCTAACACTGGCAGGAACCTCAGAGGGACTGTGACCCCACCCCTCACTCTATGAGATGAGCAGGTTTTAAGCAAGAGAATGAGGCTGCTACATAGCTTTTCAGGGCTCGGTCCAAATGTCACCTCCTCAAAGACCCCAGCCACTCCCTCCCTCTTATCACTCTCTAGCCTTGCTTTATTTTCTGCACATTACAGTCCAAAAGTATCTTACTCATTTGTCTCTTTGATTACTCTGTGTCCTTCAAATAGATGTAAGGGCAGGTGCAGGTATCCCTGCTTTTTGAAAGTTTACACTACACCATGCTTTTACAAAAGACCTATATTAGTACCTGTTTCCACTAACCGATACCCAAAGAGGATTTTCACTTTTAGGAGAAAAGGCACAAAGTAAAAACAGTGTTCAGCATTTGTTTTGCAACAAGTAATTAGAGAGGCAGCACACCCCCTGAGCAGCAAGAGCGGCACCAAGCTCCTTCTCCAGGAACTCACTCAATGTCTCAACATCTCAGCACGCCATAGCTTTGAATGGTGTTTGTGAGTACATGTGCTTTATCCCAATTTATTGCGTACATTCGTTGGCAAGATGTGTCCCAAGGTTTCAGAAAAGCCTAAGAGAGGTTATTGTTTGGGTCTGGGAATACTCAAAATTTTTTCCATATAAATTAATAATTGCTTTTTTATGCCATTGGTTTACAAAAGGTTTCATAGAACACTATGCTTTTGAATAGTGGGGGAATCCTGTACCTTTTCTGTCTTAATCATGGCAAACCCACAGCATCGACGGTTGTGCCTGGCATGTTGTAGGCACTCAGGTATCTCCACTGAATGAATGAAATATAAATATTTTATTAAGATGTATATATAACTCTGATATTTGCAAGAGAAATATTCTGAGATATTAACAATTCTCTCAAGTATACACTCTCTCTCTCTAAAGACAACCAGTTCAAAAAAAAAAAAAAAAAAAAAAAAGACAAAACCACACAGATGCTCCCTAAGTGACTGACTCCAGCTCATCAGTTCTTACAAGGAGTCTAAAGCTCAAATGTTAATTCCACAGATGTGAGGTCTCTACTCTTTCCACAGGTCTGAGATGGATAGGAAAGGACTAATATTCCATTAGAGACTCAAGGTCTTTGATTGTGATCACATTGATAATTTTCTTTCCATTAAGATGTTGAAGCATTGTGGCTGCTCTAAGGAGGACAGTAATGCTTTTCTAAGTAATGGTCTCTCCTGGCATAAAAATGCTGTAGGTAATAAGACAAAGGGGTGGGGGAAGGAGCTTGGCCTCCCATCCCATCTTTATAATGCAATTGATGTTGCTGTCCCTGGTTCTGAAGGGACAGATCCACCCCATGGATCTCAGAATTTCCAGGAATGCTAGACATTTTTTTAGATCTACTGACTGAAAACTGAACAGAGCAAGGTGAGACCTTGTCCTGAGCCTGAATCAGAGCTAATTAGGGGGGGCAGGGAGGCGAGACCATGAGCTATACAACACAGATCTCTAGGTTCAAGACAAAATTTCTGATTGTGGTTTGGTGCTTCCCTCCCCTTCTCTGTAGTCCCCATAGCCTATACATGACACACACTGCCTGGCCTTTCCCTGAGCTGCTTGTCTTCCACCAGCCTCAGCTGTCTGCCTTTCCTGTTGTGGCAGTAGTGAGATTGAATGGGAAGAGGAAGGGGCAAGGGACCCAGCACAGAGGAGGTCAGCTGGCAGGACCAGGGTATAGACTTATAGGGGTACTACCTAGTACCACTAGGTCCCACCCTCATACCTCCTTTCTCAGTCGGATCTGTCCTCTCAACTCCTCTTCACCAAGCTGTGTTCTCCCCTCCTCCTCCCCCTAATGAATCTCTCTACCTGACTGATGTCATTATCCTTCCTCTGTGATTCACTGACTTCTATTTGTCAGGGCTCTAAGAACTCATATGTCCGTCTTAGATGGGCCTAACTTCTTTGAGAACAGCCTCTGCCTCTTCTGCTTCCTAATAAGTCCTTCCTGTATTTAATAAGGACAATGGGTGAAGACTAGGGGATAGGGGCCTATGAGGAGCAGCACCAGAGGAGCTTAAGGGGGAAGAGAAGCAACCAGAGAAGTCAGGTGATCAGAGCAATGGAGAATTAAGGATGTTGATGGAGAGAGGAAGATGAGGCAGACCATGTAACTACGCAGAGACAGGGAGAAAGAGAAGGAGAAGACACCAAAAGGGAACTTTTGAATTCAAGAATTAAGAGATCACCGGGGCGCCTGGGTGGCTCAGTTGGTTAAGCACTGCCTTCGGCTCAGGTCATGATCCTGGAGTCCTGGGATCGAGTCCCGCATCAGGCTCCCTGCTCAGCAGGGAGTCTGCTTCTCCCTCTGACCCTCCCCCTTTCTCATGCTCTATCTCATTCTCTCTCTCAAATAAATAAATAAAATCTTAAAAAAAAAAAAAAAAGATCACCAGAGAAGTTGGAGAAAAGCAACTTTGGCATAGTTGCAAGGAAAGCTAGATTAAAAAACATGAAGAAGTAAATAAAGGTCAGAACTCAATGTTGGTAAGATGCCCTTTCAAGCACTTTTCAAATATAAATTGATGTGATGTAGTGAGAGCTTTAAAAGTTATTCTAGGCATGGCATATAGACAAATTCTAGTTCTAGGCATGGCATATAGACAAGATGTAAGCATAAGAACTTTATCACAACACTACTTATAATCAAAGTAAAAGAAGAAATATTAGTCATTACCATCATTACATTTACAAAGTATAATCACTTAGGATTACAATATCATGCTTAACCAAACTTCAGAATATAAAGTGCTATGTTCAGTAGGAGTTAAATTTTGTAAAATAAAAAATTGGGTTAGATCTATCCATCTATCCATCCATCCATCCACCTACTATTTTCGTATCTAGCCACACAGATAAAAAGACTAAAAAGCAAACCTGCTAGAACATTAGTCAGTGGAGATATCAGCAATTTTCATTTTCTTTTTTAATATTTTATGTATTTTCCAAATTTCTGTAGTAAGTATGAGTCATGCTTATAATCAGGGAAGCAGAAAAAGTTGCTTTTAAAATAGAATGAGCCTGTGGTGAGGAAGTAGAACTGAGGATTAAAGATGGTCTTTTAAGAAGTTCAGAAGAAGCAAGAGGGTTTTGGTTCAAGATAGTAACATAGGAAGCTTCTGAACTCACCTCCTCCCAAGGACACGCTGAATCTATAGCTACATATGGGACAATTTCCTCTGAAAGAATTCTAGAAACTAGCTGAGAGACTCCTACACATCAGGCAAATGAGGAAAATCCCACAATGAAATGAATAGAAGAGGTTGAGAATCTCACCATAAAGCCTGTACCCAACATGGTAACCTGCAACTAGGAAGGAACTGACAACTCCCAGCTTCTTCCTGAGGAGTAAAGAGTTTGGACACCATATCTGGTGCCCAAACTTTTAAGACTTCCACCTGAGAGATGGGCTCCCAAAACATCTAGCTTTGAAAGCCAATGGAGCTTATCCAGAAGACCCACTAGGCTACAGGGAACTAAGAGACAGCTCTTAAAGGGGTCGCATGGGCTCCCACACATTCACCATGGCTAACCCCTCAGGGCCTAGTAGAAAGGCAGGAGACTGAAACAAATCCAGTCTTTCCATGAAAGAGACCTATTTGCTTATCTTAAAAGCTTTGGACTGAGAATATGGCTACTAACTTAACATATATCTCGGGGATGACTGCAACATTTTCCAGAGACCAGGGATGCTAGAAGGCACTATCTTTGGGTTCTCCTTCTGCCTTGCTCTAGGTTATTGGTATCTTCAAGAAAGGAGTTTATGGGCTTCGCCTTTCTTTTTCCTCCATCTGGGAGTCTGTGGAGGCCTGCTGGGAACAGGACTCCTATAACGCCAAATAATGTCTGGAAGGCTGTGGTCCAAGGCCATTTTTGCTGGCTATAAGCGGGGTCTCCGGAACCAAAGGGAGCACACAATTCTTCTTAAAATCGAAGGTGTTTATGCTCGAGATGAAACGGAATTCTATCTAGGCAAGAGATGTGCTTATGTATACAAAGCAAAGAACAACACAGTGACTCCTGGTGGCAAACCAAACAAAACCAGAGTAATCTGGGGAAAAGTAACTTGTGCTCATGGAAACAGTGGCATGGTTCGTGCCAAATTCTGAAGCAACCTTCGTGCTAAAGGCATTAGCCACAGAATCCATGTGATGCTGTACCCCTCAAGGATTTAAATTTAATGAAAAGTAAATAAAGGTGTAGATTTGTTCTCTTGTTAAAAAAAAAAAAAAGAAAAGAAAAGAAAGGAGTTTATGCACATGTCTGGCATTCCAGGTTTTGCTGCTACCACCAAGGGGACACTCTGATTGCCTGGCTCTGGTGGTTAATGAGGCTTATGTTCATAGGTCCCACAGGGTTAGAACAGAGAAACAGTACTTAACCAGTGATTCACAAAGGCAGCAAACAAAAATACCCATCCCCCAGTCTTCCCTTGAAAGGGGTATACTTGCATACTTTACAAGCTGCTGCCTGAGGATCTAGCTTATAGTCAGCCTGCATCTAAGTGCTGACTGAGACTCTCGCCTTTAGGACACTACCAGATCTTGGCATACCCTCAGCTACTGGGATCTGCTAAGAACAAAGAAGGCTGCTTAGTTAATCACAAAGTTATTACTTAATCACAACAAAAAGGTAGGGCATGGATGAATGATTAGATCCATCTACACAAAGCCATTTCATCAAGACTGGGAGAGATGGCTGTTTTATGTATGCACAGAAACCAACACAAAGTCAAGGAAAAGGAAAAAAGAAAACAGGAATATATTCCTAACAAAAGAGTAGGATAAAACCTAAGAAAAAAAATTTTTTAAAGATTTATATCTTTTAGAAGTGGGGGGGCCAGAGGGAGAGAATGCTGAAGCAGACTCCCTGCTGAGTGTGGAGACTGACATGGGGCTCGATCTCAGGACCCTGAGATCATGACCCAAGCCAAAAATCAAGAGTTGGCCACTTAACCAACTGAGCCACCCAGGCACCCCCCCCTCAGAAAAAGAGTTTAATGAAATGGAGATAAAGTGATTTGCCTGAAAAAGAGTTCAGAATAATTGACATAAAGATGCCCCATAAGGTAGTAAAACAATGCATAAGAAAAGTGAGAATTTCAACAAAGAATATTTAAAAAGTACCATACTGAAATCAGAACTGAAGAATACAATAAAAAAAAATTCTATAAAAGATTCAACAGCAGACTAAAGTGGAAGAGAGGACCAGCAAATGGAAAAACAAGGCAATGGAATTCATCCAATCAGAGGAACAAAAAGAAAAAAGAAAAATTGGGGTTCTGGTCCATGACAGTGAAGTAGGAAGGCTCTGAACTCACCTCTTCCATAGTATACATCAAATTACACCTATTAAGATGATACAGAAACTACAAAAACAATAAAACAGATGAAACCAGGAACTGGTTCTTTGAAAAGATCAACAAAATTGATAAACCTTTAGCCACACTTATGGAAAAAAAAAAAAAAAAGACTCAAAATCACAAATTAAAGAGGACAAATAATCAACATAGAAATACAAAGAATTATGATATTATGAAAAACTATATGCCAACAAATTAGACAATCTAGGATTAATTTCCTAGAAATATATAACCTGATTGAATCAGTAATCAAAAAATTCCCATCAAACAAAAGTCCAGAACCAGATAGTTTCTCAGGCGAATTCTACGAAATATTTAAAGAAGAGTTAATACCTATTATTTTCAAACAATTCCAAAAAAAAAAAAAAAAACCCACAAGAGGAAGGAATACTTCCAAATTCATTCTATGAGGACAGTATCCCTCTAATACCAAAACCAAATAAAGATGCCACCAAAAAAAACACAAAAAAAACAAAAACAAAAAACTACAGGCCAATATCTCTGATGAATATGGATGCAAAAATACTCAACAAAATGCTAGCAAACCAAATCCAGCAATACATTAAAAAAAATATCATTCACCACGACCAAGTGGGATTTATTCTTGGGATGCAAAGGTGGTTCAGTGTCCATCAATCAATGTGAGACATCAGTAAGAGAAAAGGTAAAAACCATTTGATCGTTTCAATAGACACAGAAAAAGCATTTGACAACGTACAACATCCATTCATGATAAAAGCTCCCAGAAAGTAAGTTTAAAGGGAACGTACCTCAACATAATAAAGGCTATATATGAAAGACCCACCACAGCAAACATCATCAGTGGGGAAAAACAGAGCTTTTCCCCTAAGGGCAGGAACAAGACAAGGATATCTACTCTCACTTTTATTCAACAGAGCACTAGAAGTCCTAGCCACAGCAATCAGACAACAAAAAGAAATACGGGCATCCAAATTGGTAAAGTAGTAGTAAAACTTTCACTATTTGCAGATGACATGATACTATATATAAAAAATCCTGAAGACTCCACCAAAAAACTACTAGAATTGGTAAATGAATTCAATAAAGTCACAGGATTTAAAAAAAAAAAAAAAAAAATCAATGGGCAGAAATCTCTTGCGTTTCCATACAATGAAACAGAAGTTAAGGAAACAATTCCATTAACAAATGCACCAAAAAAAAAAAAAAAGATACCCAGGAATAAACCTAACCAAAGCGGTGAAAGACCTGTACTCTGAAGACAAACACTGATGAAAGAAATTGAAGAGGACACAGATGAAAAGACATTCCATGCTCACAAATAGGAAGAACAAATATTGTTAAAATGTCTATACTACCCAAAGTGATCTACACTTTTAACGCAATCCCTCTCAAAATACCAACAGCATTTTCCACAGAACTGTAATAAAAAATCCTAAAGTTTGTATGGAACCACAAAAGACCCCAAACAAAGTAATCTTGAAAAAGAAAAGTAAAGCTGGAGGAATCACAATTGCAGACTCCAAGTTCTATTACAAAGCTGTAGTAATCAAAACAGTATGGTACTGGCACCAAAATAGACACATAGATCAATGGAACAGAAAAGAAAACCCAGAAATAAATGATATGGTCAATTAATCTTCAACAAAGCACAAAAGAATATCCAATGGGAAAAATACAGTCTCCTCAACAAATGGTGTTGGGTAAACTGATCAGCTACATGCAAAAGAATGAAACTGGACCACTTTCATACACTGTATACAAAAATAAATTCAAAATGGATTAAAGACCTAAATGGGAGACCTAAAACCATAAAAATCCTAGAAGAGAGCACAGGCAGTAATTTCTCTTACATCAACTGTAGTAACATTTTCCTAGATATATCTCCTGAGGCAAGGGAAATAAAAGCAAAAGTAAACTATTGGGACTACATCAAAATAAAAAGCTTCTGTGCAGTGAAGGAAACAATCAACAAAACTAAAAGGCAACCTACCAAATGGGAGAAGGTATTGACAAATGACATATTCAATAAAGGGTTAGTTTCCAAAGTATATAAAGAACTTAAACAACTCAACACCCAAAAGACAACAAAAACAAAAACAAACAAAACCCTCCCAAATAATCCAACTTTAAAAATGGGCAAAAGACATGAATAGATATTTCTCTAAAGACATACAAATCACTAATAGACACATGAAAAGATGCTCAACATCACTCATCAGGGAAATGTAAATTAAAACCACAATGAGATATCAGCTCTCACCTGTCAGAATGGCTAAAACAACACAAGAAACAAGTGTTGGTGAGGATGTCGAGAAATAGGAACCCTTGTGCATTATTGGTAGGTATGCAAACTGGTGCGGTCACTGTGGAAAAAAAGTAGAGTTTCCTCAAAAAGTTAAAAATAAAACTACCCTACAATCCAGTAATTGCACTACCGGGTACATAATTCCAAAATCCAAAAATGCTAATTCAAAATAATACACACACCCCTATGTTTATAACATTATTTATAATAGCTGAAATATGGAAACCTGCAAAGTGTCCATCAATAGATGAATGGATAAAGAAGATGTGGTACACACACACACACACACACACACACACACACACACACACGAATATTATTCAGCCATAAAAAGGAAAGAAATCTTGCCATTTGCAATGACATGGATGGAGCTAGAGAGTATCATGCTAAGTGAAATAAGTCAGAGAAAGACAAATACCATATGATTTCACTCATATGTGGAATTTAAGAAACAAAAAGAACAAAGGGGGAAAAAAAAAAAAAAAGACAAACCAAGAAACAGACTCTTAACTATAGAGAACAAACTGATGGTTACCAGAGGGAGGTGGGTGGCAGGATGAATAAAATAGATGACTGGGATTAAGGAGTGCACTTGTTATGATGAAACACTGGGTGATGTGTGGATGTGTTGAATCACTATATTGTACACCTGAAACTAATATAACCTGAAGAACAGGGGTGATGGAACAGCTACTAAACAACCCAAGATAGAGAGAACAGCAAGAGACAGACATGGTAACAAAGGGAAGCCCCATCCCTGACTCTGAATGGCAGTGGGGAGGAAAAGTAATGAGGGACTGGGAGCAGATTCCTCTGTACTTTTGCACAGAAAAAAAGCCAGGTTTAAAAGAGTGACTAGCATATAAAAGAGACAATGCTAGAACTCTGCCAAGTGGTGGAGGAGCCATGAGAAAGTGCTCCAGTTCAAAGTGACCAGAGAATGCCATGCTTTATGTTCCCATCCACCTTAAAAGACTAAACTGGAACAGAGCCTGGACACTGTAACAAGGGTGTCTGGTTGCCAGTGTGAGCTTGTGACCCAGGATTCACAAAGCAGACCAGTCCGAGTCATGTTGGAACACAGAGAAAAAGCCAGGATTTAAACAGGCTGAGGAGCTGTGGAAATGCCCTCTCCCCCTCTACCCTAAAAGCCTAGGCTAGAGCAGGGTCCTGCTCAGAGAGCTTGTGACATCAGTGAGCCCAGAATCCTTAAGTCCATACCAGCCTCTCTGGTGCTGGGGCACAGAAAATAAGCCATGGGTTTTTTAGGTTTGTTTTTTTAATTAAAAGTTTTTATTTACTTTATTTCAATTTTTTATTTTTCTAATTTGTCTTTTCTTATTTTGCTTTAATTTTTGCTCTTGGGTTTTGATTTTTTAAATTTTATTATTTTCATTATAATTATCAATTTTTTTTCCTGTAAAAAAGCCATGGTTGAAAAGAGTAACTAACATATATAGCCACAGCTTCAGCCAACCAGCAAAAGTCACCAACCACACACAGTCTACACAAAGGACACTATAAAGACCACTCCTTCAAGTGTAGAAGTAGCCATTCTACCTAATCCATAGAATAAGCACAGAAAGTCAAGCAAAATGGGGAGACAGAGGAATATGCTCCAAAACAAGAAAAAACTCAAAAAAAAAAAAAAAACCCTAAACTAAATGAAATAGAGATAAGTAATATGCCTGATAAATAATTTAAGTAATGATTGTAAAGATAGTTACTGGACTGAAGAGTGGAAGAGCTCAGTGAGACCTTCCATAAGGAGATGGAAAATATTAAGAACCAATCAGAATTGAAGAATGCAGTAACTGAAATAAAACAACACTAGAGGGAATAAACAGTAGATTAGAGGATGCAGAAAAATGTATCAATGATTTGGAAGACAGGGAAATGGAAAGCACACAAGCTGAACAGCAAAAAGAGGAAAAAAACAAAAAACAACCCGAGGATACATTAAGAGATCTCTTAAACAACATCAAGTGAACAAACATTCTCTCATTTTAGGGGTTCTAAGAAGAGAGAGAATGGTGTAGAAAAAGTATTTGAAGAAATAATAACTGAAAACTTCCCCAACCTAGGGAAGGAATAGACATCCAGGCCCAAGAATCAGAGTTTCAAACAATAGGAATGCAAGGAGATCCACAGCATGACACATAATAATTAAAATGTCAAAGGTTAAAGATTAAGAGAATCTTAAAGGCAGCGAGAGAGAAACAAAAAGTTACCTACAAAGGATGACCTATAGGCCATCAGCTTATTTTCAACAGAAACTTTGCAGGCCAGGAGAGAGTGGCAGGATATATTCAAAGTGCTGAAAGGAAAAAACCTACAACCAAGAATATTCTACCCAGCAAAGTAGACTTGAAGGTAATATTAAGTTTCCTAGACAAACAAAAGATAAAGCAGTTTATCATTATTAAACCAGCCTTACAATAAATGTTGAAGGTACTTACGTAGAAAAGAAATGGCCATAATTTGGCATATGAAAATTATGAATAAAAAGATGTAAAATATGACAACATATACATAAACAAGAAGGGAATAAAAAAGAGAAGAGGGAAGTTTTTTTTGTTTTTTTTTTTTAGAGTAGGTTTGTACTGTAAGGGTGGTGGGAAGGTGGGCAAAATGGGTGGACAGGAGAGGGTGATATAGACTTCCAGTTATGGAATGATTAAGTCATGGGAATGAAAGGCACAGCATAAGGAATACAGTCAATGATATTGTAATAGCAATGTAACAGGAGAGATGGTAGCTACATTTGTGGTGAGCAAAGCATAATGTATAATCTTGTCAAATCAGTAAGTTTTATACCTGAAACTAATGTAACTGTGTGTCAATTATACTAAAAGAAAGGTGGTGATAGCTTAAGAGACTTATGGGACAAAATAAAGAGATAAATGGTCCCAGAAGGAGAAGAGCACTTACTTGAAAAAATAATGGTTGAAAACTTCCTTCACCTGGAGAGGAAAATGGACCTCCAGATCCAGGAATCCCAGAGGGTTCCAAACAAGATAAATCCAATAGACTCTTACCAAGACACATTATAATTAAATTGTCAAAGACAAGGAGAGAATCTTAAAAACAGCAAGAGAAAAACTATTTGTTGGATATAAAGAAACTGCCATAAGACTATCAGATTTTTTCAACAGAAAATTTGCAGGCCAGAAATGAGTGGCATGATGTATTCCAAGTTCTGAAAGTTCAAGAATAGTCTACCCAGCAAAACTATCCTTCAGAATTGGAGACAAAAAGTTTTCCAAAGAGGCAAAAGCTAAAGGAGCTAATACTGGACCAGCCTTACACAAGATGTTAAACGGAAAGGGACTTCTTTAAGCTCAAATGAAAGGACGCTAATTAGTAACAGGAAAACATATAAAAGTAAATATCACTGGTTTAAGTAAATATATACTTAAATTCAGAATAGCCTAATGTAATGATGGTGGACAAGTCACTTATAAATTTAGTATGAAGGTTAAGACAAAAATAGTAAAAATAACTACAATAATTTGTTAATGGATACCCATGATAAAAAGATGTAAATTGTGACATCAAAGACAAAATTTGGGGGGGGGGAGGGAGAATAAAAATGTTGAACTTTAGAATGCATTCAAACTTAGGTTATTATCAATTTTAACTAGACTGTTATTCCTCTAAGATGTTTTATATAAGCCTCATGGTAACAACAAAAATCTATAGCAGAGACATGAAAGAGAAAGAAATCTAAGCATGTCACTACAGAAAAATCAAATCACAAAGAGAATAGAAGAAAACAAAGGAATTACAAACAAGGCAGAAAACAATTAACAAAATGGCAAAAGCCTTTACCTATCAATAATTACTTTAAATATAAATAGACAAAATTCTCCAAAAGACATTAAGTGGCTGAATGGATAAAAAACAGGATCCAACTATATGCCATCTACAAGAGATGCACCTCAGCTTTAAACTACATGCTGTCTACAAGAGACACACAAAATGAAGAGATGGAAAGAGATATTTCAAGCAAATGGAAACCAAAAGAAAGCTGAGACAGCCATACTTCTGATAAAATAGACATTAAGACAAAGAAAGTCCTTAGGTAATGATAAAGTGGTTAATCCAACAAGAGGATATAACATTTGTAAATATTTATGCAACCAACATAGAAGCACCTAAATAATAAACTTAAAGGAAGAAATGGACAGCAATATAATAGTAGGGGACTTTAATACCCCCCTTTCATCAATGGATAGATCATCCAGATAGAAAAAAAAAAAAAAAAAATCAATGAGCAAACACTAGTCTTAAACAACACCTTAGATTGACTTAATAGACATTTACAGAACTTTCTGATCAAAGGGAGAACACACAGTCTTCTCAAATACATACGGAACATTCATCAGGACAGAGGATATATTAGGCCACAAAACAAGTCAATAAATTTAAGACTTGGGGCGCCTGGGTGGCTCAGTCGTTAAGCGTCTGCCTTCGGCTCAGGTCATGGTCCCAGGGTCCTGGGATCGAGCCCCGCATCGGGCTCCCTGCTCAGCGGGAAGCCTGCTTCTCCCTCTCCCTCTCCCCCTGCTTGTGTTCCCTCTCTCGCTGTCTCTCTCTGTCAAATAAATAAAATCTTTAAAAAATAAGTAAATAAATAAATTTAAGACTGGAATCACATCAAACATCTTTTCCAGACACAATGGTATGAGACTAGTACTCAATTATAAGAAAACTGGAATATTTGCAAATATATGGAGATTAAACAACATGTTACTAATCAATCAATGGGTCAAAGAAAAGAAGAAAAAATATCTTGAGACAAATGAAAATAGAAATACAACATACCAAAACCTATGGGATGCAGCAAAAGCAGTTCTAAAAGGGAAGTTCACAGTGGTAAAAGCCTACATTAAGAAACAAGAAGGGGAGTGCCTGGGTGGCTCAGTCAGTTAAGCATCCAAGTCTCTTAGCTCAGGTCATGATCTCAGGGTCCTGGGATCAAGCCCCACATCAGGCTCCCTGCTCAGCAGGGAGTCTGCTGGTCTCCCTTTCCCTTTGCCCCTTCTCCTGCTTGCATTTTCTGTCTCAAATAAATAAATCTTAAAAAAAAAAAAAAAAAAAAAAGGGAAACAGGAACAATGTCAAATAAAAAAACCTAACTTTATACCTCCAGGAACTAGAAAGAGAACAAAATTAGCCCAAATTTAGGAGAAGCAAATAAAGATGAGAGTGGAAATAAATGATATAGAGAGTAAAAAGGCAATAGAAAAGATCAATGAGACTAAGAGCTGTTTTAAAAGATAAAATAGTCAAACCTTTAGCTCAACTCAATCAGAACAGAAGATGGAGGACTCAAAATTAGAAAGAGGAGATGTTACAACTAATACCACAGAAATATAAGTGTCATAAGAGACTACTATGAACAGTTACGCCAACAAATTAGATAATCTAGAAGAAATGGATAAATTCCTAGAAAGATGTAACCTACCAGGACTGAATCATGAAGAACAGAAAATCTGAACAGACCAATCACTAGTAAGGAGATTGAAACAGAAAAAACCCTCCCAACACACGCAAGTCCAGGACCAGATGGCTTCACCGGTGAATTCTACCAAACATTTAAAGAATTAATACACACTCTTCAAATTCTCCCAAAAGAGAGAATGGAACACTTCCAAACTCATTTAGGAGGCCAGCATGAACGGATACCAAAACCAGACAAGGACACTAACAAAACAAACAAAAACAAATACTGCACAAGTCCCCCTGCCCCCAAACCAAAACCATTACAGGTCAAGATCCACGATGAACACAGATGCAAAAACTCTCAACAAAGTATTAGCAAACTGAATATATTAAAAATACCATATACTATGATTAATTGGGATTTATTCCAAGGTGTAAGGATGGTTCAACATCTGTAAATTAATGTGATACATTAACAAAGTGAAGGATAAAAATCATCTTGGCAGATGCAGAAAAAGCATTTGGCAAATTTAACACGATAAAACTTGCAAGAAACCGTATAGAGGGAAAGTACTTCAACATAGTAAAGCCATATATAAGCCCAGAGACAACATCATACTCAATGGTAAAAAATGGAAAGCTTTTCCACCACAATCAGGAGTAAGATAAGGATGCCCATTTGTGCCATGTTTATTCAACATAGCATTGGAAGTCCTAGCCAGAGCAATTAGGTAAGAAATTTAAAGGCATCCAAATTTAAACAGAAGAAGTGAAATTGTCTCTATTTGTAGATGACGTGATATTACACATAGAAAATCTTAAAGATGCCACCAAAAAACTGTTAGAACAAAAAGTTGCAGGATACAAAATCAATATGTAAAAAAATTGTTGTACTTCTTTACACTGATAAAGAATTCTCAGAGATATTAAGAAAATAATTCATAATTGCATCAGAAAAGAATGAAATACATAATAAATTTAACCAAGCAGGTGAAAACCTGTACACTGAAAACTTTAAGACACTGATGAAAAAATTGAAGATGACACACAGAAATAAAAAGATTCTAAAATAAAGATTCTGTGCTCATGAATTGGAAGAATATTGTTATGTCTCTATTCTCCAAAACTATCTACAGACCCAATGCAATCCTTATCAAAATTCCAATGGCATTTTTTCACTTACAGTCAACAATCTTAAAGTTTGTATGGAACCACAAATGACTCAGAATACCCAAAGTAATCTTGAGGAAAAAAGAACAAAGCTGGAGGCATCGTACTTCCTGATTTCAGAGTATATTACAATGCTATAGTAGTCAAAACAGTATGGTATTGGCATAAAAACAGATACATCCATCAGTGGAACAGAATAGAGAACGCAGAAATAAACCCTATTTATGGTCAATTAATTTATTACAGAAGAGCCAAGATTATACAATGAGGATAGGTTTTTTTTCCCCAATAAGTGGTGTTGGGAAAACTAAAGAGCCACATACAAAAAAAAAAAAAAAATTGGACCACTATCTTATACCATACACAAAAATCAACTCAAAATGGATTACAGACAAACGTAAATCCTGAAATATAAAACTCCTACAATGAAATATGGGGGTAAGCTCCTTGACATCAGTCTTGGCAGTAATTTTTCAGATTTCACACCAAAAGTAAAGGCAACAAAAGCAACAACGAATGAGTAGGGCTATATCAAATGAACAAGTTTCTGTATAGCAAAGGAAACCATGAACAAAATGAAAAGACAACCTACCAATGGAAGAAACTATTTGCAAATCCTATATCCGATACAGGGTTAATTTCAAAATATATAAGGCATTCCTAGAACTGAGTAGCAAAACAAACAAACAAAAAACTTGATTTTAAGATGGGAGAGGAACTGAATAGACATTTCTCCAAAGATATCTAAATGGCAAACAGGTACATGAGAATATGCTCAACATCTCCCGTCATCAGGGAAATGCAAATCAAAACCACAATGAGATATCACCTCACACCTGTTAGAAAGACTATTATCAAAACAAGTGTTGGTAAGAATGTGGAGAAAAGTGTAAACTTTTGGTGGGAATGTAAATTGGTGTAGCCAATATGGAAAGCAGTATGGAAGTTCCTCAAAATATTTATAAAATAGGACTACCATATTACTCAGGATTTCCACTTCTGGGTACTTATCTGAAGGAAGTAAAATCACTACCTCAAAAAGCTATCTACACTCTCATGTTCATATCAGCATTATTTACAATAGCCAAGACATGGAAACAACCTAAGTGTCCATTGGTGGTTGAATGGATAAAGAAAACGTGGTATATTAATAGAATGAAATATTATCGGCCATAAAAGGAAAGGAAATCCTGCCACGTGCGACAACATAGATGGCCCTTGAAGGCTAAGTGAAAAAAGTCAAAGACAAATAGTGTATGATATTACTTATATGTGGAATCTTAAAGCAACCGGACTCCTACATACAGAGGACAGATTGGTGGTTGCCAGAGGCAGAGGGTGGGGTGGTTGAAACAGGTGAAGGTGGTCAAAAGGTACAAAGTTTCAGTTAAAAGATAAGTCCTGGGGGTAAAATGTACAGCATGGTGACTATTGACTATGTTTTTTTCAATTAAAAAAAAAAATTCAGTTGAAAGGATGGGGAGAAAGAATATGGTAATTCAAGGGGTAGCAAGGTTTGGGAAGGATTGGTTAAATTTCTTTTAAGGCAAGGTACAATAGACCATCCTTTTAGGCAAAGAAGAATACAATAGGGATGGTGAAACCAAAGACTCACGGGCAAGAGTAAGTAATGAGAATGACCATGGCCACGGGTACAGATCAGTAGCTGGAGAAGAGATGATCTTAGAAGGATGAGGGACCCTTCACTCCTGAAATGTTCCAAAGAGGAGGGAGGGGAGAGGAGCCCAGAGTGGCCTCAGAAAGGACTGTTTTTTTTTTTTTAAGGATTTTATTTGAGAGAGAGAGAGAGAGAGAGAGAGGAAAAAAAAACATGAGTGGGGGAGGGGCAGAGGGAGAAGCAGCCTCCCCGCTGAGCAGGGAGCCCGATGCGGGGCTCCATCCCAGAACTCTAGGATCATGACCTGCACCAAAGGTAGCCACTTAACCCACTGAGCCACCCAGGTACCCCAGGATTGTGTTCTCTGGTACAGAGCATGGGGCCCATGACTGGTGTTGGGCTTGGCTTTAGGAGAGCAAGAATTACCTCACTTTGTTCTTGGGTCACACCTGGGACCAGGGTCCTTCTTACCTTCTTATTAAAATACATTCTAGGCACCCACAGCTCTGTGTTCTTACTTTTCTCCCTTCCACAAAATCTTGCATAAGCAACCGACATATGGATGTAGTATGTTACTTCCTGTAGGCATATTGCATGTGGCAGGTGGCTCCTAGGGGAACGCAGAGGAATGGTGTTTCCTCCTGGAAGGTGCTACAAACTCGGCTGGTCTAAAGCTGAGGCCATCGCCACCTGCCCAAGCCAGCTCTCCTCACAAATTGCATTCTCTGTTAAAAGGCATTGATGACTAGACATGGGGCTGAAAACCAGAGCCATCTTTGACACCTTCCTCCTTAAGGGTCCTCTCAACTCTTCCTTGTGGTGTTTTGTGTACCAATCTCAGTGATATTCTCACTTCCACTATTGGCCTCAGGTCCTGATCACCTCTCAGAGGGATGACAAATTTACCTATCAGCTGGTCTGTCTGCCTCCAGCCTATTCCCACTGCCCCCTCTCCTGCAGTGCCTTGCTCTCCTCGGCTTAGATGCCTTGGCCAATGCCACGCTTTCCCAGTGAAATGCCCTTACTGTATTCTCTTGGCCAACTCTTAGTCATCCTCCAGATTCAGCTCTGACCCTCCCAGTTGGGCCCAGCCTCTTCCTGGCCCCAAGCTGACTGTTGTTACCATTGACTTCTCTATGTAACGTTCAAAACTGTGTGAGGACAGGAAGGCAGTTCTACTTGTTATCCCCACATCTAACCTGGTATCTGCCACTTAGTAAGCACCTGTAGGGGTCTGTTGAAGATTAAGCTGAAGAAATGCATGCTGCTCACAGCTTCATCTACTCAAATGACCAGGCCATGGGAAATAACATGGCGCTAGGTCTGCTCCAGGCATTGTACCAAATACAGTATCCTCAGTGCTTTGGATATATGGTTTCAGTAAGTCTCAAATCAACACAGGGAGGCAGAGGTTATTATTTCTCTACTGCAGATGAGGAAGCAGGCTTAGAGAGGGAAGGAGTTTATTCAAAGGCACCCAGTTCGCACCACTGGTTCCAAAGTCCCGATAATCATGGTCTATGTATCATTACATTCCATCTCCCTCCCCAATTAGACACCCTCATAATTGCAAAGCTTGAAGAACTAGAAAGCAACCCTTTTGCATTGCTTAGGGCTTCTAACAAATAACTTAGGTCATTCATGCATCTTTAAGTATCTATTTCTTAACTTTACATCAAGTGGAGAGGTCCCCACAGGCAGGAACTAGGTCTTACTCATCTTTACACAACCTATGGTTCTTGGCAAGTTGTAGGTATTTTGTAAGTATTTACTGACTTGACTATCAATCAAATTATTTGTTGATTTATTAAGTCAAACTATGATGGTGAATTTTCTGGAGTCAGGGCAGGAAGTATTTTTGAGCAGATGGCCCATTCCGGCACCCAACAAATTATATTAGATGGGTCATTTTCTAAGCATGGGGCCAGCCCTGGGGGTGTAGCTAAAACAAATCTAAATTCACGATGAATTGATTAAAAATTCCAGGGCAAGAAATCTTTCAGAAGCACTAATGACATCAACATTTAAGACTACATTAATTCTGTATGGTTTAAATGTTATTAAAATGAAGTGCAAACAAACTTAATTGTGACGAGGCCGTTCTTCTGAAAACGAATCCATTAAGAGACTCAATCACCATAGCTTAGCTATTCTTTAATACTACTTGACACCTTCTGTTTTGCATCATTTTTCTCAGCTGAGTTTTCCAACATTCCATTTACGGAACACTTGCTCAAACACAGGGGACTTGGGGAACGCAACACAAATGAAAGGTGTGGTCCCTGTGCTGTAGGTCTTGGCTGTGCCAAGGTGGTCTGAGAACCAGCATATGGAGAGTTTAGCCCAACTACTCCAGGATTTAACTGCCTCAGCATCCATTTGGTGTGGCCAAGCAGTCTGCCGGTATCGGGAACCAACATTAGCTCCTCAGGCAAGCGCATGCCCAGGATAACAGCCCAGGTAGATTTAAGTGCCTGATAGGACTTCTCCAACAGCCCTTGTGATAAACATTCTCCCCTGCCTCCTAGGGTCTTCCTCTTGGCCACCCTGAAGACAAAACTCCCAAGAAGCTTACCAAAATTCCACTCTTTCATTTGAATGGACTCCTCTCGCCTTACCCCAGGAAGCGCAAAGCACTCCACCCACCAACCTTAAAGGCATGTACCCAAGCTCCTGTGACTCTCTCTGCCTGCACCCTGCCTTGACCTTCCCAGGTGTCCCCTCAAAGCATGCTGTGTACCTCCAGGACCTGTAATAAACTTATGTCAATTTCCTCTGTGGTCTTTTGTTGAACTTCTGTTCACCATCCCACACCCCGTGCTCTACTAAACAAATACTAACTTGCCAAGGACACAACACAGCAAGAACAGCAACACCTGGGAGCTTATAGGATCTCATAATGCACCCCAGACCTCTGAAATCAGAATCCCCGAGTTAACAAGACCCCTAGGTGATTGGAAGGGTCACGATGTTTGAGAAGCACGGTGGAAATCTCTAGGATTCAGTTGGTCATGTAGGACTATCAAAGGATATAATTTCTTAATGTAAAACCTTCTCAATAAGGTCTACCCTATATATATATCATTTTGTTGGACACCTTAAGCTTAAGGACACATAGTTGATATAACATCGTATAAAGCTAGAGGGAAATAGGCCTAATCTGACTCTATTTACTTCTACAACGAGAATCCCCTAACCTACCACACTCATAATCTCCCTACCCTGATCTATTTTTTCCTCCAGGAAATTTATCACCTTCTAATGGGTTAAATTATACATCGATCGTGTATATAGTTCACTCCGTCTCCTGCTAGAATTGAAATCCATAAGGGAAGGGAACACTTTGTCTGCTTTGCTCACTGATCTGCCTCAAGCATTACAGATTTGAGCTCTGCAAGGGCAGGGATATTCCTGATGTTCTTCTAGCCCCCATCCCAGCCAGAGGCTAAGTATAGAACTAATGTTTCTTAATAACTGGAGGGAGAAATGGCTGGTGCTTCCAGGGCCCAAAGACCCTTCCCTAGTGCAAGATTTCCAGCCTGTCTTTTTGTTCTAAGTCAGTGAAGAGTAACCTAGAGTCTACATAGGTCATGTATAGTAGAACCAGGTCATCCAAACCAGAATGCCTTGGAGATTAAGGACAGGGTGGGTGGGAGACTTAATTCTGCAGATACAACAGGTGTGCATGAGGACGGTCTCAAGGAGCTACGACCTTGCTTATGGGGTCCACTTTGTTATCATCTACAATCCAGTTCCACGAAGAGAGATCGGAAAATTGTCTCCATAGGAGTTCTCAAATACACTCAAATATTAATAATTTCTGGCGAAATAGTGTCACATTTCCCACTGACATTCCCCTGTGAGATAAAGTAGGTCAGCTAGATTGTAAACTTGTATTTGTGTGTCTATGGAATGCAATAATGCTGGTTTTTATTTGAAAGAGGGAAAATGTAAACACATGTATTTTTCCAAAATTGGCTTTTATGCAGATAGCATTGTGTATCCCAAAGCTGAGAGAAGACAGCAAGTGCAAAAATGCAAAGGGGTTCGTGGTGGAAGGTAGGACCCCACAGATTTCCCTTTTGCTTCTTGCCTAAACACAGCTTGGGCCTCGGTCTCAAAACAAAAATCAAAACAATTCCCCCTGACATTCCTTTCCTCGCAAGTCCCAAATATAGGAGCATAACTTTTCTTTTGAGGGAAGCACATTTGATTTTTGTCATGAATATTTAACAAACTGCTGTGAAAGAGATACCTGTATTATGTTCCCTTCAGTAAAACAAAGGCTGACAAAGAATCCCGTCACTGGAACACACTATCTGCATTAATAAAGGTATTACATAATGCTTTGTGTGTTAATGTACATGGTCCTGGCTCTAAATGGACTTCTAAGCTCTTGAGGGAGGGGATCCGGTCATAGATTTTTGCCTCAATGTGGAATCATTTGGTTGCAAAAAAAAAAAAAATCCTACTAAAATGAGATCAAGTTAAAAAGTGTTTTACTGGAAGGTTATAGGAACACTTCACAGAATCAAGTATAGGAATTCTAGCCATGCCTAAGTGCAATGGGAAATGTACAAGACATGGAGCCATCTTGCCATCTCTCAGGACCAGTAGTCCCCTTCATCACTGTGTTTCTGTCTCCTTCCACTGCACTGGCTTGCTATCCATGCCTGTGCCCCCCAACACCCTAACCAATTCTTTCTTAGAGATGATGTTTTTCCAGGGGGAACACCATTGGCAGTTTGGGTGGGGCAATTCTTCATTGAGCCAATTGTCCTGTGCATAGCTAGAGTTTTAGCGTCCCCTGCCCAATGGATGCTAGTAATGTCTCCTTACAAATTCATTCTACCAACCAAAAATACCTCCATGTATTTCCAAATACCCCCAACTCTGTGATAATAGAGGTGCACTTCCAACACAGTGTCTTAGCTCGCGTTCCCAGGAGAGAAGTTGATCATTCTGAGCCATTAAAATGGACCCCAGCCCACTCAGCCATGACTACAAGTGTGAATTTCAATCGGTCACAACCACAGGGTTCACCCAAGGCTGCCAAGACCTGCCTCTTCCATGGGAGCTAAGGGCAAGGATAGTCCCAGAGAGGGGACTAGGACTAAGGGACTAATAGTTTAAACTGACTAAAGCACAGGACCAGTGGAAGGAATTCTCAGGGATAATTTCATTTGCTCAGTAGGCCCCACCAGTGTTTAGTATCTAGCCATACTTTTGGAATCGAGGCCTACCGGTCATCTAATTTCCCTTCCCTTCTCCTTTGAATGCCAACTTTACTCGAACTTTCTATTTTCTCTGTTTCCACTAGCTCTCATCTTGTAGTTGCCTAGTCTCCTCCCACCGTTTAGGTCCATAAACATGGGATCTTAGTGGTCCTGGTTCCTCTTGCATACCAGATAACATAACATTAATTTACTCAGACTTGAATGAACTATTCTGTTGTCCTAAGAACATAGGATAATGACCTAATTTAGCCCCCAAATTAACATACTTTTTAGTATGTTATTTAGGTGTTTGCCTTACACAGCTGTTCACCATTTGAAGAGGCCATCACAGTGCTCAAAAGATAATCAAAGAAGCTACTTAAGAATAACATGCTGTCTTTTTAAAAAAACCAATGCCCATGCTGAACTCAGAATGGTAATGAGCTCAGGCAGGAACCCAACTGAGACCTCCTCGGCCAACCCACCCAGCTGGGATATTTGCATTTTATACAAACCATTTTATGATGCTATAAATTTCCCAATTTTACAGTTACAGGTCTTAATCATCACAAATACCATTTCTGCACGTATCTTTGGTAGATGGAATTAAAATTTCCACGTGATCTGAAAAAGCTTAATTGTTAATAGCTTCTCTAGGTTTTGTGACTTGTTCTGACCTCTGATGATTTCATCATTGTTTATGCATATAAAAAAAATCACAATTTAGGCTCACAAGCCTAATATAAGTCTCCAGGCATTTTTTCAGTCCATTTTTACTGCTTTTTGATATTCTTGGAGATAGAGGACTGGGGTTTGAAGGGCAGTGAGTGTGTTGGTTGAGACTTACAAATCCCTTTCTTACACTGAGTTATAAGCAATCAGTACAAAATAATGGAGACATCAGTTTTTAACCCAGCATATATTATGAACACTATCACCTATTGTCATACTTGAAAGCATTTGTTTGTAACATGCAATCACAGCAGGTAACCCATTATTTTTGGTTGTTTCGTTCAGTATTTGGCTCTTAAGCAAATCTGCTTTTCCACTTAGAATCTTTTTCCTAGGGACTGCTTTAACCACATTCACTTGGGATTTCAAAACTGCTCTATCTATATTTGCCTACTTTTTAAGGTCGCAAAGCTTTTTGGAGCAGACTCAAATTTAAGTCTAGATAAGCATTTGATTTAAAAATTATCTTTGAGCTGTTTAATAACGATTTGTGAGCATTATAGGCTATTCTACAGGAATTCTGAGTTTTTCATTCACTTGTGTTTTATCAGTTCTGTAGGTTTTGGGAACATAAAGTAGAGAATGTATTTATAAGACAATAAATTTAACAAGCTGTTTTTGATTTAACCCTGAAATGAAAGCTTGTGCTTCCTGGAAAATATCTTTTGCATGAAGTAAAGGCGTGGATTCTTTCTATCTTTATTATTTGCCAGAGTTGATCAACAAATACTTGGTAAATACTAAGACTGGCTCAGGATCCAGGTCTTCATCCACCATGTGATCTTGGGGAGGAGGGGCTTGAAAAGCAATCAGTATATTAACTAAGGCTTATAAACCCCTTTTCACACCAGGTGGGCATGCTTGATGGAACAATGGGGCAATAGGAAGAGCACAACCTAAATTCCCATTGGAATAAATGGAACCTGAAGAATTTGGACACATTTGTAAAGGGTCTGAAGAGTCCTGCCTGTGTGCCTGACAAAGCCATCTTGTCCTTTTAATATTGGGCCTTCAGAGATGCTGGGTCGGTCTTTTAAGTTAATGGAAGAAAACTAGCTCATCTTGCCAGCCACAGCCTCCCAACCACGCCCCTCATTGATCCTTCTCAAACGAGAATTTTATTATATCCCCTTTGAAATGCTTCAAGGTTTCCCTATGGCTTGCAGGGAAAACCTACAAAGGAGTTGGCCAGACCTCTAGAGCTAGCATCATTTGGCCTCTGGCCACATGTCAAAGCGCTTCCATCCGTCCACTCCATTCCAGCCACATGGAACTGCATGGAGCTCCTGCAATGAACCATTTTTCTTTTCAGGTGTATGTATCTATCCAAAAGCACTCTCCGACCCCATCCAGGCTTTACCTGTCCCCGTGGCCTCCTAGCAGACTCCTTTTCCACCCTTCGAGACCCAGTTCAAGCATTACCTCGGTCAGGTTTTCCCAGACCACCAACGCCCTTCCGACAAATGAATTCCAAGTTCCCTCCTTGCTGACACAGCTCCGTGTTCAGACCTCTATTCCAGCACTTACCATATAATGTTGCAACTATTTTTCTCCAACAGGCTAGTAGTTCTCTCCTTGATTACATAAACATCAACTGGGAAGATTTTTTTTTTTTTCCCCACCACAATACCTATCATTAGGCAGCATCCTTGAAGATTCTAATTTAGTAGGTAGGGTAAGGCCCACGAATTTTTTTTAAGTGTTCTAGGTGATTCTGATGTGCACCCCTGTTTGAGAACCACCATACTGAACTGAACTGTGAGTTCTGAGCAGGCCAGGTCTGGGGACTGGGTCTTATTCATATAGATTTAACTTATTTGAGAGAGCAAGAGCATGCATGCCGGCAGGGGAGGGGCAGAAGGAGAGAATCTCAAGCACACTCCCCACGGAGCATGGAGCCCCACGCAGGGCTCTATCCCAGGACCCGGAGATCATGACCTGAACTGAAACCAAGAGTCAGACACTCAACTGACTCAACCACCCAGACACCCCAGGTCTTGTTCATTTTTGACCTATGGCAGAATAGCACTTAGCTTTCCAGTCACTGTGCAATGAAAAAGAGAAAAAAAGGGGGGCGGAGGGGTGAAGCAGGGGGTGTTCCAGGCTTATTGGAAGAATGGTACACTCCAGGGGAAAATACTGCAAGTTAATACAGGATTTTTGTGAAAAGAAATTTCCAGGTTTAGCTGTAAGGGCCGGATCTACTTCTCAAGAAGTTAGGAGCCAGAAGATAGATCCACTGAGAAAGGCGTACTGGTGTCTGGTGTGTGGGCACAGCCAAACCATGGAAGCGATTCCTGGTCTTCTAAGCACCAATCTAAACCATCCACAGAACACACATCAACCAGCCTGGAACTTTGCCTGCAGTCCCTCACTTCTCTCCTAGTCTGGCATCCAGCAGACCTTCCACCTCTAGGACACAAATTGTTTCCAAGCCTTGCCAGGTGCTCCTATACTCAAGCCAATTTCTTTGGCAATCAGGTTGCCCTCATACCATTCTGCAGAACGCAAGGATCAGCCTCTGGGCTCCACTGGCCAGCCCTGCCCCCGCCCCCCAGCCCCACAGCCTCGCTGATTTGCTCTGCTGTCAGAGATCTGCACTTGGATGGCATTTTGTAGAAGAGGATTGGACAGGCAAGAGGGGACTCTGGAGTGGAATCAGAAAGAAAGCTTTCCACCTCTTGAGATTTCCAGCTGCAAGGAATACTGCCATTATTGTCTACCAGGATTGGGGCTGGGCACCATGTAAAATCAGCTCCCCCACCCCAGGGGGAGGGGTGCCAGCTGGGGCAAAAGCAGAGCTTTCTCAATCTCTGGACAACTATCTCAACCTCCTGGTTTTCACGATCATTGGGAAACAGACCCCAGGATTTTAGCAGCCAAGAGGCCCAGCATAATGAATCTGGTCAGAGCTGATTGGAATTGCTAATGACTGCGGGGTTTTGTTTTTAAATATATGCCCTGGTTAGGGAAGGAAAAAAATTGTGCGGGGTGCAGCATTTCAAGCACAAAACGTGATATGAGGAAGAGTTATGATCGTAGCAAGCACAGCGCGACTCCACTTTGGGGCTCTGCCAGAGCTCCCATAAAACCCTTTTTCTTGAGTCTACACCATGCACTCTTAGGTGATCAATTTAAGAGGCTTTTATGAGATGTCAGAGCACGTTACTTAAAGCATTCCCATTTATTTTGCTTTACTTTATGTTTTTATTACATAGAATTTGAATTAAATCCATTTTGCAACGTTTCACCATGGAGGGAGGTGGGGTCCTTCAGGAGGAGAAAAGAAATTTGTTGTGGAGGGGAGAGCTCCCTCGGACCTCAGTGGAGTGAACAGAGGAAGGGTGCCTCCAGATGGAAGGCACACCCTCCTCCCACCTTGGTGAGATTTGGGGAGTTCCTTATGGGGCACCAGGGCTTCCCTCCCTCCTACAATCTGTGGTAATTTTTCTAAAGTTCTGCCCACAATTGTTCTGTTCAAAAACATCCAAAGACATCACATCGTTGTCAGAATAAAGCACAGATTCCACATTGAAGACAGATCTTAAATGACAAACATCACAATCCGCCTCCACAATTTGACTTAGGATTTTTCCTTCTCTTGCCTCTTGCTCTCCGGCTAACCAGGAGCTATTTCCTGTTGATGCCTCCTACTCACCAGCCTTCAAATCCTACCGGATGGTCAAGGCCCAGACAAAATGTCAGCTCAGCCTCAACATTTCATTTAATCCTTCTGGAAGGAAGTAGCTTGTTCCTGCTCTGAATGCCTATAGCATTTTATTCGTACTTCTGTAAGACAATGATCACTTTTTATCATGGTTCCTACAGTGCTGCATTTTATTTTTCAAAATTGTATGTTTGGAGCAAGAGTTGCCTGAACGTTTCATCTTTGAATCATGCTCAGCACCTAGTACAAGGACTTGAACATCAGAGGGACCCAGTAAATACTTGAATAGTTGTATGTATGCTGACCCCAAAAAGCCATTTTAGAATTAGGATGCATTTGCCACTTACCCATAAGTGGGCCATAAGTGCTTGTTTTAGAGGATGTTCCCAAAGTCACAGCTACTCACATACCACCCCAAGAGCAGGCCTGGCAATCATAGCATTGAGTCCAGTATTCCACCAGCCAGCCCAGAGCCACGGACAGACTAGCTTGTTTCAATGTCAGAGGGCTGCCCTCGGAGGGCATCTTATAGAATACTGATTAGTGGGATTGGGATCATCTGGTTGCAATAAAGAGCATCTGGCTCAGCCAGCACTATTGAAATAGGGTTCATCTTGAGGATCCACATGGACCTGTAATCAGGCCAAGCTTTTGAAGATGCACCTGGAGTCTGGATCTGGGGACCTTCACTTTGGCCCTCCACTTCAGTCAGGCCTGGCCACACATCCCACATCTGCTTCTTTCTGCAGGACCACCAGCAGCCCCTCCATCCAGGCAAGATCCCCCCCATGTCCACGTCCACTGCATAACCATTCAGCGGTAGCTCTTAAAACCAGTAGCTAGGGACACCTGGGTGGCTCAATCGGTTAAGTGTCTGCCTTCGGCTAGGGTCATGATACCAGGGTCCTGGAATCAAGCCCCACATCAGTCTCCTTGCTCAGCAGGGAGCCTGCTTCTTCCTCTCTCTCTGCTTGTGCACTCTCTCTCTCTCTCTGTCAAATAAATAAAATAAAATCTTAAAAAAAACCACAGTGGGTAAATGTGCTATCTCTATTTTTCTTTAGTTTGAATTTCTGAACAAAGGAATTTGATTGGTTCAGCCATCTTTGGAAGCCAGATGACTACAGTCCTTGGGTCAGATGTCTCCCTTGAGGGCCAGTGAGCAGAGGCCAGGGTGCCGGGACATGTGTGCACCTGCGGGTGTGTGCACTGGACAGTGTTGGGCAGCGACCACTACACATGTGGAGTATCGCTGCCTGCTCTGTGCAAGGACCCTACAGCTAGGGGACGGGGGCGGGCTCTGCTCCCCATGGGAGCAGCAAGAGAAACACAGTAATCAGAAGCTGGGTGGCTGGTTCACCCAAGTGTCCGCGCTCTGACACACTGCACAAGAGTTGAGGGGGGAAATAAAATAACTGCAGGTGACCCCAGATTTATTGGAAACTCAACACTAAAAACACACAAGGGAGAAAGTAGGGGGGAAACAAAGTACTTTAAACCCCCTAATTAGCAGCTGAAGTCCGAGGACAGTCTTCAGAACTGAGTGGTACACTCAACTCCATATTAGAACCTTAGAGTTCACTTGGTCCTGGGTATTTTCGACTCATAGTCTGTCCTGGGTCCTCATTTTTATGACATTTGAGATTTGTTGAGATTTGGCTTTGGATATTTCAAAAGAAAAAAAAAACATCATAAGCCATTGCTTGATTAATGCCTAAGACACAGCAGTTTCTGATGTTCCTTGCAAGTTTTGCTTCTAGAAGTGGCTAATGCTGGTTCCGTTCTTAACAAGCTCCCCGTGCTCACGTCTCTCGAGACTTTATAATCACAGATGGAGAGCTGTGATTAGCTGCTCAATCTGGTGACCACAGGCACGAGTTATTTCTTTTGGCAGATTCAAGCAATCGCCCTCCTGTATCTCTGAGAAAAAAAGTCTGCTAAGATCTGATTGCAGAGCACTAACGATCCTGGGGCGGGGAGCCACAGCCCCTCCCCCGTGCTCCAGGAACTTCTTGCACTTTCTCCCTTCAGGAATGCTCTGGCTGAGAGGACGAATCCAATCATGATCATAAGAGCCCACGTCTACTGAATGCTTAATATGTCCCAGGCACCCTTGTAAGCACATCTCATAACTACCTCATTGAATCCTCACGACAGCCCTTCGAGGAGGGCACCGTGTGTATCTCTAATGTACAGATATGCTTTCTTTTCAGAGGGGGCTTCTGAAGCAGAGAGCAGGTAAGTGGCCTGTCCAAAGTCCCAGCCCTGGCAGAGCAACTCCAAGTCTCTTGGAGCTCCTCCACTTAACATCTGTGATCCTCCCAGTCCGGCGGTGAATGGAGCCGGGGGAGGGGGTGCGGGGGGAGGGGGGCAGGAGGGCACAGAAAGGTAAAGGCAGGGCTCGCACCGCACACAGCCGACTTGACGAAACTGACAAGATTTGTGACGTGAAGCAAGTTACTTAACCTCTCTGTGCCTCATTTTCCTTGTGTGCAAAAAGAGAAGAATAACAGTACCTGCTTCGTAAGGTGATTGGGAGGATTAACTCACACCTGGAACAGACATTGCCGTTCATGGAACTTCCAGGTATCACCATGATGTTATCGTACTATGGTTCCCCACCCCCATGCCATCTGTGGCCCATCCCAGAAGGGCCGTGCTTCCGGGGGCAGCTACCATAGTAGGAAGCGATCCACGTGGCTGAGTTCCAAAGAGATGCCCAAGAAGGGAGGCTTTCTAAGGATGGGACTTCTGGATCTACAACAAGGTGATGGGACAGGTTGTGGCACAGAGTATTAGTTTAATTTGCACAACTTCCGAGATGACAGATGCTCTTGTCCTCTTGTAACAAGTGGGAAAAGTGAGACACGGTGAGATTAATCAACTTGCCCAACATCAAAATTGGGTAAGTGGAGGATCCAGCATTCCAACCTAGGCACTGAACTAGTAGCTAGCCCATCTCTCAGCTCACTGGATTGCAGTGAAAGAGCAGGGAGCCATGGGAATGTATCCTAATGGGATCTGCATTTAATCAAAGGGCCCCCCTGTCTTTTTGGTTTTGTTCTTTTTCCATCGAGCAAATCCGCTGCCTCCTCCTGAACCTGGCACATTCTCCGTGTCCTCAGTCCTCGGTGAAGCCAGGCTGCTCTGCAGACGTCCCTCCTGCTGCGGGCGTGGGGAGGGCTCCATTTCTCATCCCCCATCATCACCCCCACACCACACACAGAACAAAAAATGACAAGGAAAGAAAAATATCTTTTGTGTGGCCTGGAAGATTAGCTTCAGGCATTAATCCTGCCATGGCACCAAGACAACAGAAATACAAGCTGATTACCGGGTACTTTTGTCAATGGATTTTAATTTCACCTTACTTGTCGTTTACTATCTCAGGAAGACTTCTACAATCTCCTCCTCTGTCCCGTGGGTGGGTGTCTTGAGATCTCTCTCATGTCCCTCTTATTATTTTTACTTTTATCCTCCTTGAAAAAAACATTTTTTCCGCTCGGTCATTTCTTGGGACTTGCATGAAGCCATAGCCCCACTTAGCACCTCCGCAGCATTAAAACTGACACCTGCGTTCCAAGTCTCACCTGACATCTGCCATGGCGTTTCTCGTCTCCTCACAGCCAAGGCTGGGAAAACCTCCTCGTCCTTCTCTTTTCCCAAATCTGCTGACCAAACTCTGCTTCCTTTTGCGGTCCGGTCACAATCTGAGCGCAGAGCGGCGACTTGGCTGAGATGAGTTCAACATTTGCTGTCTTTTTGTCAGACAGCTGAGGTGCTTTTCAAACAAAAGTTTGAACAGTTATCTCCATCTCCTGAAAAAGAATTAAACTTCGTCAAATTCACATTGTTTTTGTTCTTCCAGTAGAAAGATCCTTAGGGGGTTTGCCTCGGGCATTTCAAACTGAGGCGAATTCCATTTCATACATAACTCCCTCAAAGATAGGGGACCCTCAGCCAATCGAATTTGGGGGCTTCACCCGTGGTCCGTGACCGTGGCTGTCCTTCACACTTTTCCTGTCTTGAGGGAGGAAAAGCAGAGGCCTCCTAGCCCAGAGTCTTCGAGAAATTCATTGTTCCACGTGGAGAGCACCTCCTCTGTGCCAGGCAGTGTGCTAGGCACAGGGAGAGAAAACAGACACCCCTATGGCTCTAGAAAAGAAAGAAACTCTACTCCTGTTTCTATCTTCTAAGTTCAGAACCAATGGAGAGACACATTCACGAGTGAGACAGATGGAGATGAAAATATCAGCTATATTACTGGTAAAAGCCAGATTGAGGACGCGGTTTAGATCTGCAGCCTTCTATTATTTTCCACACCTGTCCAACCCACTGCTGCAGCCTCCCCCAAGGGGCGGAGCATGCCCCAGGAGCTCGCTGGCCAGGCCCAGAGCAGGTGGGCATCCCCGCGCCTCCCCAGGGGCCAGATGCGAAAGAGAAAAGAAGGGGAGAACCCAGCAGACCAGGCACTTTATGAAGCGCCCCAGGTTCCACATGCTGGTTACTCCTCTGCAAAGAACGAATGGATAAGGATGGGAACAGGTCAGGAACGTTGTACTGGCTAAAGCCCCTCCACCTGGAAGCATGGGACAAGGACTCAGAGATGTCCCCTAACACACTCCCTCCCCCTATGGAGAGGACAGCCCTGCGGTAGGGAGACTGGGAAGGAATTCTAAAACAATAAGAGAATTGCTTGACAGAGCAGGTGGTCTCTGGGCTCAGGCCAGCATGAGCAGGGCCCTTGCCAGCTGGACAAGTTGCAGAAGGACGAGGATGTGCCAGGCCTCAGAGCCTAATATAAAGAGGGTAAGTGCAAGGCCAGGGGGACATGCAGGAAGCCACCAAAGTGGACTTTGTCCCTCTGGCCCTCTGAGGACCAGCTTCCTCCACCTCCACCTCGTTTGCAACCAAGAAATAAATAAGTGAGCCCAGGAGCCTGGAGGCAGATGCTCCACGGGGCAAAGCCTGGTGCCTGCCACATGTGGGTGCTCAGCAAATATTTGTTCTTTGGACTCACATCATATCCCTCTGGACGCCTGGAATAGGCCACTTTGCCTTTATGCCTCTTGCTCGAACTGCAGAGACCCCACTCCGAGTCACCTTCTCACTTCCCTGAGCCTCCACGATGATCCTTCCAGAAGTGATGTTTGCACAAGCCTGATGCTCTCGGAAGCACAGTTCTCTGTAAATACAGTTTTATTATTAGAAGATGATGAATTTTTAAAATGCCAATTCTGGCCTTTTCACCGTGACAGAGTGTAACTCAAGTCTGCATACACTTTGCTCCTTCTTCATCGGAAACTTCCCAGGTCTCAGCTCCATGCTGAGGACATGACTTTGTGCAGCAGTCAAGGCTATGATGCCCAGGGGAATTGGGGACATCCTGTGAGTGATGAAGCCCACCCAGCCACCCAACTCCTGGGAATGCCCGGCAATATACGTTCAGCGTGGCTTCTTAAGGAAAAGCAGAAAACTCTATATTTTATGTAACATTTCTTGAATGTTAAATAGTGACCTCAAACTCACCAATTAAAAAAAGAACACTGTGAGGCCCTAACAGGACACATCTGAGGGCCAGGTTTGTTCTCCTCCCACCCACCCCCCAACTCCCCACACCTCCCATCCCCCCACCAGCTGGCTTCTGATCTATGGTAGCTTTGCCCTCATGAGCGGTTCAGTGGTTGGACCCAACGGCTGAAAGGTCTCGAGTAAGAGAGCCTTGGTCACCCAGGAGGGCAAGTTCTGTGCTGTGCATATTTTAAATGACTAGCTCTTAGTATTTTCAGCTTCCCGCTAATGTTTCCTGTAATGTTTTCAGTCGGAGAGCTTGTCTTAATTCAGGTTTAGACTCTGTAGCACCGATTCGTAGCCGGACAGGAAGGCTGTGGGTAAGGCCCACATGCAGAGCCTGCGCAGGCCCCAGGTCTTGGGTCAAACCCTGACTCCATCACCTCCTGACTGTGTGATATAGGCAAATCTCTTCATCTTTCTGGGCCTCATCGGCAAAAGAGGGATGATTACAATCCCTCTTTGAAAGGACAGCTATGAGGAACACTTAGAGGGAAAGCACCGAGCACCCTCTTGGGCAGAGTGAAATCCCAGCTGGAGGATCCCCTTCTCCTCAATGCCTCATGTCCCTAACAGGTCACCCCAAGGCATGTGGAAAGCCAGGTGGAGAACTTCTGGAGAGAGAAAAATAAGAGACCAGAATCAGCCCGCATTTTGGGCACATCCCTAATTCTCAGCAGGTTGCTGATCTAACCCGGAAACAATGTGCCACATGCCTAACCGGCCTCTTTTACTGAAGGGACCAAATAAGCTTACGAAGACAAAGTTTGAGGCATGGCGTCCTCATAACCATCGGGCCCTGTGTGGGTATAAAGTGATTCCTTCTCTTGGATTAAGATCCTTTCCTTTCTGCCTCCTGGGCTTGCACCAGAGAGTTCAATGGGACCCTCTCCCATGGCATACATTGTTCTACCTCATTTTGCAGTTGTCTGCAGGCATTAGAATGTAAGCTGGCTGGACAGCGGGCAGTCTTCATCTCATTCATCCTTGTACCTCCTTCCTCCTCAGTCCGCCTTCCTGGTGGCTGCCAAGTAGTTGTGCTAAAAAAAAAAAAAAAAAAAAAACAACCCTCAAAAACAAAACAAATCTATTAATTAAGGATTGGGCCATGGAGCATTAACACCATAGTACCTAAATTCTCTGCCAGTCCCACTCTAGCTCTTGTCCATTGATAGTTTCCTTGTCCTCCACCTTAAAGCTCTTGTTGATATAAATTATTGCCTCTATTGTAAGAATATTGCCTGTCTCCCTCATTACATTATAGGTTCTTTGGATGCCCATAAAACTTTTTTTAAAGATTTTATTTATTTATTTGAGAGAGAGAGAATGGCAGGGAGGGGCAAAGGGAGAGGGAGAGAGAAAATCTCAAGCAGATCCCCTCTGAGTGCGGAGCCCAATGCAGGACTCCATCCCAGGACCCTGAGATCATGACCTGAGTCAAAACAAAGAGTCAGCCACTTAACCAACTGAGCCACCCAGGCATCCCATGAGTGCTCATAAAACTGTAAACATGAAACTTTGGAAATAATGGACTGTGAGGAGTAGGAACTGGTTCTTTTTTAAAAACTTCTTTACTGAGGAAAAATTCACATAACACAAAATTAACCACTTTATACATTCGGTGCATTTAGTACATTCGCATTGTTATGCAACCACCACCTGCATCTAGTTCCAAAGCACTTTCATCAACCACAAGTAAATCCTGTACCCATTAGGCGGTCACTTCCTATAGCCCTCCCCCAGCCCCTGGCAATCACCGACCTGGGTTCCGTCTTCATAGATTTATCTGGATATTTCATATAAATGGAATCATATTATATATGGCCCTTTGTGTCTGGTTTCTCTCATTTAGCATAAATATTTTTAAGGTTCGACCACGTTGTAGTATGTATCACTACTTCATTCCTTTTTACAGCTGAGTAATATTCTATTGTATATGCCACCTTTTATTTACCCATTCCCTGTTGAAGGACGTTTTAGTGGTTTCCACCTTTTGGTATGATGAATAGTGTTGCTTTAAACATTGGTGAGGAACTGGGTCTTTTCCACCATTGTACTCTCTGTGCAGGAGGCTTGCAATAAATACTTGTGGCTGAATGTTCAAAAGCTGGTTATGAAAAAAAAATATGCCAATGTAATAGATTTACATTTCCCTATAAGATTAAAGAGTCCTGTTACCTCATCTCCAACTCCAGAGAAAAACAGCTCACGGTGTTCACCGCTTGGCAGATGTTATGGGTACTGACAGTGATGACAATCATGGCAAGAATAATGAAGAAGAATGATGTAGCACTGGGTTTCACAGAATCATAGATGATGGCAAGATTGGGTCACTTCTTTTACTTATTTTCTTTTTTAAAAAAAGATTTATTTGGGGGGGCAGAGGAAGAGAATCCCAAACAGACGCCACGCTGAGTGGGGAGCCTGAGCGGGGCTCCATCTCACGACCCTGAGATCATGACCTGAGCTGAAACCAAGAGTCAGCTGCTTAATTGACTGCGCCATCCAGGAGCCCCAAGACTGGGTCATTTAAAAATAGGCTGCCTGTGTTGTAGATGTTCCTCAGCTCCTGCAGAAATCCAGAAAAAGTAAACAAAAGGTCTAAGATAGGAAAAGACCTTCGCGTCTGCCCCACACCTGCACCAAGAGCCCAGAGAGCAGAGCTGGGATGTGAGCCCAGAGGAGTCAGGCTTCTGGAAGTGACAGGTGATGGGCATTGGACGAGCTGGGGGACGACGACAAGCTGACCCCAAGTCAAAGAGAAGAAGCTGTGGACAGAACCCCGACAGGCCCTGCGACAAGAGCAGCACAGCTTCGGACCGGAGAAGAGTCACCGTGGGGAGAAAAGCCTGGCATGCATTGGCCTTTTCAGTGGCACCTAAACAAATTGTCAGTAACTATTCTCAAGGTGTTTGTGTGACTATAACGTGTGTCCTGGTTTATGGCATGTTTCGAAGGGCAATGAATTGCACAGTTTTGTTGTTAGAGTGCCACTTTCCAGTTGTGGTATGGAGAGCTTGAAATAACCAATGATCCCATGTTCATGCATTCACTCATCAAACATTTATGGGGCAACAACGGTGTGTGAGGCACTGCGCTCGGTAATACAGGATGACTGAGAGGAGCTCCAAGCCAATGGATAGGTTTGTTCTCAAAGATTGAATTGGAACTTACCAGATGGACGTGAGTTGGGAAGAGGGAGGCACAGGACTGAAAGTCAAACTTGGAAGCAATGGAAAGATATAACATAGGCACAAGGTTTTTCAAAGTTCAGTTAATACAATTAGTAATTTTAAAACATCTGAGATGATCTATGACTGGACAATATTTGAAGAAAATTAGTTGGAGTAAAATATCTTTTTTTACTTGTAATTAATTATACAGTAGTTATCTGCCAACGTTCAAAAAATAATTGAAGTGATTTACAGTAAAAATTCTTTGTTCTCAGTGTAAGAGAAGGCTCCATGATCTGATGTTATAGCAGAGGCTGCCTGCAGCCCACCCGTGGCCCCCACCATTCCCGCACTTAGCCATTTCCTACTGCCACGTCTACGGTTCTGCTGGAGGGCTTTCAACCCATGAAAGAAGACAGGGGATAAATCCCCCAGCTTCCCCAGGTGGAACAACTCTGAGATGCATTTGACGCTGTCTCCTGGAGCCCCTCATGACGACAGCCCCAAATGCCCACAACAGCATCTTGCTCATCAATGCACTCCGTATTGGCTTCCTTTCCTTCTCGTTCTCACTTCTCCACTGACTCACCAGTGCTTCCTGAGGGCCCCTCAAAAATAAACTATTTGCATTCAAATCTTTGTCCCAGGGTCTGTTTCAGGAGGAACTCCACTGTTGTGGATTGAACTGTGTCTCCCAAAAAGATAGCTTGAAGTTCTGATCTCTGCCCCCCCATCTTATTTGGAAATAGGATCTTTGCAAATGAAACCAAATTAGGATGAAGTCCCCCTGGATGGGGGTAGGCCCTAATGACTGGCATCCTTATAAGAAGAGGAGAAGAGACACAGACACACACAGGGAGAAGGCAATGTGAAGATGGAGACAGAGCCGGGAGTGATGCATCCGTGTGCCCAGGAACACCAAGGATTGCAAGCAGCTATTTGAAGCTACGAGAAACACATGCAAAGGATTCTCTCTGAGAACTTCCCAAAGGAACCAATTCAGCCAATACCCAGAGTTTGGACTTCTGGCCTCAAGAACTATGAGAAAATCAATTCCTATCCCTTTAATGTAGCCAGTTTGTGGTCTTTTGTTATAGCTTCCCTAGGAAACTAATACACGGATCTATGATAAAAAATGAATGCTTCATTCTTCTGGATTTTCTGAGTCTGGGGCTCTTTGGTTATATGCTTCATAGTCCCTTACTATAGGAGTCCCCCTTGTTCCTGCTCGGGGGAGGGGGGGCAGACTGTGATTATCAGGAGAGATCAGGCAGATAGGAATGGGAGAAAGGAGTGAATGGACTCTTCTGGAGTCCTTCTGGGTGATTATAACCAATGAAAATAACAATGTGACCATATTTTACAGACAGAAAGGACTGGAAATGGCTGCTGCTTCTATAGTATTTGTAGATCTCTTCTATGCACTCACATAACTAATCTTGCACAGCTTTTAAATGCTAAGGTATGTTGTTTGCCATCTTTAGATGGATCATGGCACTAATTAAATACTGGCATAGGATTCTGTATAACTTTAAACTTGCTTATGATAAATTATATATTCAAAATCTTTTGGCTGTGTGTATTTCTATTCCATTTCAAGGAGGAAGGAAGGAAGAAGAAAGAGAGAAAGAAAGGAAGAAAGACAGCCATTGAGCTTTCTTGAAAATTATATTATCTTTTATCAAAACCCAATTCCAGTTTTCAAACCTTCAAATAATTCGATCTCCTTTTATCCCCCTTTATTGGGCCGGCTACCTCTTCCCTAACTTGCATGTCAGTGCTTTTCTATAAGAAATACATCTACTTTTAAGTGTTTGACCTTGAGCCTGGAAGACGGAGGAAGGACGGAGGAAAAAAAGCACAGCCTGACAGAGACATTGCAGGGGGAGGCCGGCGTGGGGAGGGGGAGAAGTAGGGAGGGGAGCGCGTCATATGTTTCGGTAGCATTGACTTTTCCTCACAGACTCTCCTCCCCTAAGCCAGAGTCATCAGCTAGGGACCCAAAGCAAAACGCTGCGTGGGCCTGTGGCTGAAAGTGGCCACACCAACTTGGAAGTCTCTTTTAAAGATCTGATCCTGTCGTCCTGCAGACAAGGGTTGCCATGGTAACGCTCCTGGGGCATTTTCAACTAGACAGAGACATTCCAACAGGCAGAGACCAGTGGTTAAGAAAATCCATCTTGACATATAGTTGGCGTTTTAATTTGAGGCAGAGTCAGAAACTCTGCCTGCAGCTTGGAGTGACCCTTGGAGCAGGAGAATGCAGGTGATCAAAGTAATCTGTAACGCCTATAATCAGACTCCCAAAGCAGGCAGAGCACTGTCTCGGAGCCCTTTTTGGGAGGTCTCTCCCTAAGAAAGAAGCCCAGCTGTCTACAGAATCTGTAAGTGCTGTGAAGAGCAGAGGTCAATGATGCTGATTCCTCCTGTACGGGGAGACCAGCACTGTCTGTCTTTTACTCTCTGACTCACTCACCCTCCCCATCTCCCTCCTAGAATCTTCGGGCCTTTGCAGCTTCTTTCTCTCTTAGGCGATATGCCGTATTGGATTTCGGATTCATTTGACCAAGGAGTTCAGTCCTAGCCATGTGACCTTGTTCCTTAACCTCTCAGGGCCACAATTTCCTCACCTGGGAAATGGAGCTGGTACGGTGGAGGACACTTGTAAACAGTAATGAGAGGACATCTGTAAATGGCTGAGCACAAAAGGCACCCAGAGCTACACAACAAACGTTGGGTCCTTGTCCTCTTACAACTTTTCTTTTCCCTTGTAGTCTTTGTGTAAAGAAGAGTGACTATAAATTAGAGAATAAATCTGTCCCTCTCGTTCTGTGGGCACTCGGCTAAGGTAAACGAGTTTGCTGGTAATGACTGTTCAGTTGGAGGACAGACTCGCAGGATAAAGGCACGACGTCCCGATACAGTTGGACAGGGACAAGCAGAACTATCACTGAACAAAATCTTGCTCTGACCACTTCCAGTGAGTCGGCATCACAGGGGGTGGGGGTAGGAGGAAGCACAAGTGTCCCCAGTTGCACAACAGTGTGAATGTCCTGGATGCCACCGCACTGTTCACCTAAAAATGCTTAAGATGGCGAATTTCACATTATGCGTATTCTACCACAATTTTAAAAAGATGTGTCACAAGTGATTTCCTGAGGGTTTTATTCCAGATTTTTCTTAGAGTCATACAATTAACTCCTTAAGCTAAGAAAAACAATCCATTTAGGTTTTTTCGTTAATGACAACAGCGGCATCCTTAATACGGGTGAGCTCACAAAGAAAAAAGGCACCGTAAACTCTGAAGAGCCAGTGAGAGAATGAAAAGTTGTTGAATCCCCCAAATCACAAACCTCTGTTCCCATCCCTTCGAGCTAGGATCTTAGGCACACACAATCCCGGTTCGTCTTCAGGCTACCTTTAACATGTGCATTTTGGTTTTCTTTCTGAACGTGTCCATATTTCACCCCCGAAGGTACATTAATCTGCATGAAATTGCAAAGTTATTAGACAATGCATCTCTGATGTCAGGGCTGGAAAACATTGGAGGGCTTCTGGTTTCTCTTGCTCCCCAGGCACCCACTCCAGGGAACACAGGCTCCCTCCCAAACAAGGCGGCTTCTCACCCGCTGGAGGGGCTCCAGGGAGGCACTAGGAAAATTTCTGTTGTAAAGGTGGCTCGAAGGCTGGTTGTATTAAATTACCACTTAAAATGGCAGGTGCAGTAAATTATTTAATGAATCTTCTGCTGCAGCATTTGGGCCTTTGTTTTCTTCAAATTAAAAATGAAGAGAAAAAAAAAGGCAATTTCAGCGAGACTCTGCTCAACGTCTTTCAAGCCTGTGGAGTTTCATTACCACCTCTATCCCCAGCAAAAAGCATGTCAATCACAGATCCAGGAGCAGAAAGGGGGAAGAGCTTTCCAGAGAAGCTCTGGCCCAAGGCATGGGGACAGGCTCTGGCAGACTCAAATGGAAGGATTTCAGAAGAATGTCAATGGTGTGGCAGTGAGTTGGCTTCCGGGATGAGACTTTCTCTGTTTTCTGAGCAGTTACACTTTCTCCTTTCTGCACACAGCCCTTTGTAGGAGGACGCAGCATAGCGAGCTGGTCACAAGCTCTGCCAAGCTCTGCCTCTTTGTAGCTGTGTGATTTGGGGCAAATTACTTACCTTCTCTGAGTTTACTTTCCTCTGCTATAAAATGGGAAAAATAATATGCACCTCCTAGGGTTATTGTGAAAGATACAGGAGGAAAAAGTCATTTAACACTTGGCAGAGTGTCGCATATTTATAAGTGACGGGCACTGTTATCACTGTTAGGAATGGACAGTAGCCCTTTGCTCTTTCAATACACCTTGGCGAGCAGGTCTGACCAGAATCAAAACTGTGAAGTAAGTGAAATTAACCTTTGGTCTCCTTCCAGCTCTCCCCTCCATACCCCCAAGCTCCAAAAATTCATTTGGTGGCAAAATCTGACCTGAAGTCAAGGGAAACTAGCAACAGATTTCATGTTAGTGTGAAACTCATACATTCTGCTGTTGAAACTTTTTGTGTTTGATGATGGGGGGCCTAGGCTATGGTGCCCAGGTGGTCGGCCACTCACTAGTCTAGAAGTTGTTGTGAAGGTATTTTAAAGATGAAATTAATGCCTGTAGTCAGCTGCCTTTTATTTTTATTTACTTGAATTTTTCATTTTAAGTAATGAAACATGCGGGGCTCGAACTCACAACCAAAGATCCAGAGTCACATGCTCTGCCGACTGAGCCAGCCAGGTATCCCTCAGCTGACTTTAAATAAAGGAGATTACTCTCAATAATATGGGTGGGCTGCCATAACAAATACCTCAGACCAGGTCCCTAAACAACAGAAATTTATTTCTCGAAGTTCTGGAGGCTGGAAACCCAAAATCAAGGTGCCAATAGCTTTGATTTCTCCTGAAGCCCCTCTCCTTGACTCATAGATGGCCCTCCCTGGCTCCTGTGGCCATGTGAGGCCACGTGCATTCCCCCCTTCCCCCAGTGTTACTTCCTTTTCCTATAAGGACACCAGTCTGTTGGATTAGGGCCCCAACCTTGTGATCTCATTTAACCTTAATTATGTCTTTAGAGACCCTATTTCCAAATACAGTTAGGACTTAAACATACGCATTTGGGGAGGACACAATTCAGTCCATATCAGCCCCACCCAATCCACTAAAAGGCCTTAAGAGAAAATATTGAGAATTCTTGAAGAAGATGGAATTTTTGCCTCAAGACTATAACAGAAATCCTGCCTGGGTTTCTTTTCTTTCTTTCTCTTTCTTTCTTTCTTTCTTTCTTTCTTTCTTTCTTTCTTTCTTTCTTTCTTTCTTTCTTCCTTCTTTCCTTTCCTTTCCTTTCCTTTCCTTTCCTTTCCTCTCCTCTCCTCTCCTCTCCTCTCCTCTCCTCTCCTCTCCTCTCCTCTC